>NC_068938.1:59177851-59240351 GCF_016801865.2 Culex pipiens pallens | reverse complement strand
CTTTTTACACGGCGCTCACGCAAACTATCGAAACAAACATTTGGTAGTGTATGTGAACTCCGTGTAAAAGGGGTGTCAAACTAAAAAGTGACCCGTTCGTTTGACAACAGTTGGTGTCCCCGAGCATGGGTAAATAACAAGGGAAATGCGTAATAATACCTTTCTCTGGTATCAATACCAAATTTTGGTATTCCTGGACCCTTTGAAATTTGTCTTAAGGATTATGCAAGAGCAAAATGTGGTATCATACCAATTTAAGGTATTGTTTTGATATTGCTAAATTGCAGAATTTGTCAATGGTCGAACACCACATTTTGGTATTCTTTTGGTATTACAGTGTTTTATCAAATTCCTCTGCAACTATGGGAAAATTTTGACCAATTTTGACAAAATAATTAATTTTGCGCTTAAATGATGTCTCAAAGCGAATGCTTTCATTGAAAACCGGAAATTTTAAACTTGATTTTAAACATTTTTGATATACCCCCTACAGAAATGACTTGAAATTGTGGAAAATTTTCTAAGTCAGGATGGCACATTTTGGTATTATTTTGGTATTGAAAGGTTTCATCAATTTTCTCTGAAACTATGGGATTTTTTTACCAATTTGGACAAGATAATAAATTTTGCGCTAAAATGACTTGAAAAAAAAAATTTAAAGCTGGTTTTAACATTTTTTTACATACCCATTAAGATTTTTTTTTAAATCGTTGAAATTTCTCTAAGTCGGGATAACCCAATACTTTGAAAAATGAGTCAATCGAATGATTATTGAATTTTGGTGAATTTCAATCCAGTTTCATTTTAATAACACTTATTTTTCAATCTTGTTATTTTTCAGAAGCTTCAAGAACTTCAAGCACAGGCCGTTCATCAATGACAAATGCATTCGATGTGGTGAAGAATATCACTAAGAACAACATGGAATCATCAGGTGAGTAGATTTGGCTGTTGCATATGGATCATTTCCGTTTTTTCACTAACTGCAACTGCTGCACTAAAAATGGTATGAAAATATCAAATTTTGGTATTACTTGTGCAAATACCAGCGACCAAAATGTGCTTTTGGTTGCCCAGTAATAGATGGTAAAATACCATGAAATCATACCAAAATCATGTATGTGGAAAACCACAGGAATACCAAAATATGATTTTCCAAGGGCGCGGGAATACCTAAAATTAAAACCATGGCAATACCAAGTTTTGGTATTCAAGCAATGTTCAAAAATCCAGAAGACCTCAACTTGGTATTGAAATGGTTTTATTTTGAGGTATTATTTTACCCTTGGAATAACATGGTTTGGTATTGTTGTGCCCTTCCACATACAAGACTTTGGTATGATTTCATGGTATTTTACCATCTATTACTGGGCAACCAAGGGCACATTTTGGTCCCTGTTATTTGCCCAAGTAATACCAAAATTTGGTATTCCCGTGTTATTTACCCCTGCTCGGGTCAAACCATCGGGGTTTGAGTTTATATTTAATATGTTTATGCATTATAGGTTATATTCAGTTTAAAATACTGAGTCAAAATCATCCGTTCACTCGCTTCAAATTAATTGGACAGGAGCTTTCATGGCATATTTTTTAACGCTGTTGAACCTCACATTGAAATTTATATGGCTTGGCTTAGCAGAATTAAAAAAAAGAATCCTCCGTTTCAATTGTCAAATGGTGGTTTAATCAAGGCCACATTTTGGTTGAGTTTTGTTTTGTTCGCAATCATCAATTGGTGTAAAATGGTTTGAATCAAAGGTTTCGGAAGAAACATTTAAAATGTGTATTTTTTCTTGCTTTTGCAAATATTTTCAAACTTTATGTTTCTCCCTCTTCAAAAACGTTCCGAAAAATCAGGGGTCAAAAAATTATTTATACAAAAAAAACTTTAAAACTTTAAAATTTTTGAAATTGGCAAAATTTTTAAAATATATTTGCATCGGACTAAAAAAAAGGAAATTTACAAAATATTTAGATTTTTTTTTTCATAAAATGATTCAAAATTCAATACATGAGTGCATTTTTTTTAAATAAAAATTTGATGTTTATTTTGCATCTAAAAATGATTTTTGAAAATTTGTTTTTTGATGTTTAAACAAAAAATGGCGTTTTTTTCAGAAAATCAACCATCGCTTGAACAAGGAGCATACAGTCACAAAAGTGTTCCAAATATTCAGGTGCTTCGAATTAGTGGGAAGGTCTGTATCTGATAATTATAATTATTAAAATGAATTGCAGTTGATTCGCTAATGATTCTGAAAACGAAAACCTCCAAATTCCCAGAATTCAAATGACAATCAAGGTGAAATGATTTTCCGCGCACTTATTAGGATTTGGATCGTTAATTTGGTTGAATTTTTGCAACAACTGTTGCTACTTTTGTAAGGAATCTGTTTTATTTAATTTTATTCGGTGATATTCGTCAGGTTGAAACAATGAATGAATACATTTTCTTCAATTTTACTATACCCAACTGTTTTGTTCAACTGTTTGTCAGTGCCCAAGAGATCAAGTTGACTTATGAAACACATGAAACAATTATACTCATGAGTGCACACTACTTAAGGTTTTCTGAACATGTAAGACTTCTTCAACCGAATACTTTTTAAACATCAAAAATGGATTGAAATCAGAAAGTTTATTTAGTTTTGTAGAAAGGTTACAAAATTCCCGGGAAACGAGAAAATTTTCAACAAATTTCCCAAGAAATGTGAAATTTATCGTAAATTATTTTGATCTTGTTTCTGATTAATTTTTTGCAACAAAATTGTATGGAACAGCAACTTTAATGATCAACATGAGTGTGAGGATCAATTAATAGCTTGACTGCATGTGATAAATCATACAACTTTTAGAAAAAATATCAATTATTAAACTTAAATCACAACTCAAAGAAGAGCAGTTCTCTCAGATTTCGGTCAATCGATTTTTTTTTGTATTTTTAAATCCGACTGAAACTTTTTTGGTGCCTTCGGTATGCCCAAAGAAGCCATTTTGCATCATTTGTTTGTCCATATAATTTTCCATACAAATTTGGCAGCTGTCCATACAAAAATTATGTATGAAAATTCAAAAATCTGTATCTTTTGAAGGAATTTTTTGATCGATTTGGTGTCTTGGGCAAAGTTGTAGGTATGGATATGGACTACACTGGAAAAAAATGACACGGTGAAAAAAATTTGGTGATTTTTTATTTAACTTTTTGTCACTAAAACTTGATTTAGCATAGCAAAGCTTAGCATTGGTGTCTAACCGTAGCTGCTACTTCGTTATTGACCAGGACCCCCAAATATTGCTCCGTGGACCACAGATGAAAAGTAGGAACCAATCATCACCCCTTCGCAATTTTCAAAGGTCCCTATCGTGCTGATCAATACCGACGCCGGCCACGACCAGAGGTAAGACACGGGGAAGTGGATGGGAATGTTAGCCGATACTTGAGTGATGAGACCGCTAAATCGGCTGCGTCTCCGACAAAGTATCACATGAGTTTTGAGGGGTTAGTAAGATGGGTATGAGGTCAGGATTCACTGTGGTAGGTGATGCGACCATAAGCAATTTGTTTATCGGTTGAAATTTTAAAAATCTTAGACATCCGGCTGCGGAAAGATAGCAATCTAGGGATTTAAATATAGTATTAATTCGACCGCAATTCTCCAGAAATTCTCCGTCGGCGTGCCTTCCAATCAACGGTGATGTAGGAAGAGCTCCATTTATTGAAATGATGTTGTATCATAAGCTTTAAAAAATATTCGACGGCGTGCCTTCCAATCATCCATGATAATGAAAGAACCTACTCTAGCAATACGACTTGCTAGTCTCAAAAAAATAGCTACGTTTTTATAGAAAACTATAAAAAGAGAACAACACAAAAAAACTCTTCGGCCAAAGAACGCGAGTGAAAAAAAAACAATGAAAAAAAGAAGAAAATAAAAAAAAAACAGAACTGCGCGTCCCGAAAAGCACCACACTAATGATGCTATTATTTAATTATAATGGCCAATCACCCCATGCACTCGAACAGCGACACAAAAGAGACGAAAAATAACACGAAAAAATAGGACTGCGCTTTTTGTCACTAAAACTTGATTTGCAAAAAAAAACACTATTTTTAATTTTTTTATTTTTTGATATGTTTTAGAGAACATCAAATGCCAACTTTTCAGAAATTTCCAGGTTGTGCAAAAAATCTTTGACCGAGTTATGAATTTTTTAATCAATACTGATTTTTTCAAAAAATAGAAATATTGGTAGCAAGAAATTTCAAATTCATTTTTCGATGTAAAATCAAATTTCAATATTGAAAAAATCGTTATATTGAATGTTTGGCCCTTTTGAAATGTTTGTCTTGATTTAAAATTTTTGAAAATTTTTTTTTCGAAAGGATCGGAAAATTTCACGAATGTTTCATATTTCAACATTGTAAATTGCTGAGATATCAACATTAGAAAATGGTGGGTTTTTTCGGTGAGACTTAGAAAACATCAATTTTCTTGTTTTGCATGGCAATATCTCAGCAATTAAGGGTCGTATCAACATAGTCCGAAAAAGCTAAATATAGAGAATTTTCTCAGCTTCCCAAAAATATTTTTTTCAAAAGTGGGCAAACATGGGCACTATTTTTTAAAAATCAATAACTGCGACTATTTTGAAAAAAGTTACATAAAAATGGCTATAAAAGTTGTATTGATTCAAAAAATCATAGCTCGGTCAAAGATTTTTGCCCATTCTGGAAATTTCTGAAAAGTTGGCATTTGATGTCCTCTAAAACATATAAAAAAAAATAGTGTTTTTTTGCAAATCAAGTTTTACTGACATAAAGTGAAATTAAAAATCACCAAAAAAATTTTTACCGTGTATCATTTTTTTTCAGTGTAGTCCATATCCATACCTACAATTTTGCCCAAGACACCAAATCGATCAAAAAATTCCTTCAAAAGATACATTTTTTTGAATTTTCACATCTCATTTTTGTATGGACAGCTGGAATGCTTCAGAAATAAATATTATCTGAATTAATCCTTGACAAGCAGATTTGTTCAATGTAAACAGTAGATTGAAATGTATAGAATTTTTATTTTTTTATTTTTTTTTCAATTTTTTTCCAAAAAATTGGTGCCAAAAAGTTAGGAATATGTATACTTACGTTCAAATTTCGGGAAACGGAAAATATTTTTTTTTCGGGAAATTTCAGGAATTTTTTTTACGGGACGGGAAATTGAACGCTCTAGTTTCTATGAAATTTTGGTAAAGTTATTTTTTTTTCATGTGTATTTGCCCTATTCCTTCTTTAAATCACATTAAAGGAAACAACCGATAACTTTTATCAAGGTTTGGAAAATTCTTGGAACGTCTAGGTCCTTGGTTGTCCCCCATAAAATTAATAAGATCATTTAGTTTGATTACGTGTTTGCGTGGAACAAATTACCACCTGTTTGATTGCTGTAATGCCATGATTGAGTGTTAATGCTCTGCAAATGGTGATAAATGATTGTTCGGTGATTTTTGGTGATTACAGAAAAGCAATTATGATATTTGGAGAACAAAATCATTCGATCCTTCAAACACGTAACAAATCGAGTACAGAATTGAACCGAAAGCCCGATTTATTCGAAATCTCCAACCTTCATTCCGTTCAAAGTGCGAAAATCGTGAATAATTTGGAATCCATTGGGTGGTGCCCATCGGACCGGATTTGGGACATTCCAACAGATTTTCATCCACTCCACTAGGGCAGCAGCAGCAGCAGAACAGCACATTTTCTACGCCCGAATGATTTATGGCGCGTTCAGCAGGAGGACGACGACAAACGACTATTATCCTCTGGTCCGGTTGCAGAACAGTACCTCTACCAGTGAGTGTGTCCCGGGTGAAATCGAGTCCAATCTACCGGAATTTCAGTAAGTTTTGCAAATTGGAGCAGTTGCAGGATGCGCTTTGGGGAGGCATTTGCAATAGCTGCCGCTGACGTTGATGGGCACGGTTAAATTGAGAGTTCAGTTCAGTACATTTTTATAATTTTTGATTAGGCTTTCTACAAAAATGATTATTGAATCTATAACATTCGTGAGTATAATTCATTTCGATTTTTTTAAAGAATTACTCATTTGATAATTTGCAAAATTTTATTCAAAAAACCCTCTCTGATCTGAATTTGGCCATGTGTTTTCAAAACCGTTTTTCGTGCGCAAAACGTGTCGCGCCACAATTTGTTATTGTTTGCCAACCCGGCTGACCTGTTTATCGTTTATCATTCTAGATTTGTCTCGCAAAACCCCTAATCTGGACGTTACGCAAACACCCCGTCAGTGAACGGTTAAGCCTAGGCCAATAACGCCAGCGGCCGCCATCCAATATAATTGCTTTTTGTGTCCGTCCACGTGTTGACAATAGCTGGGACGGGCCGCTCAACCCAGAGAGACCCTGGAAAGAAAATTCAGCCTAAATACCAGTTTGCGTGTAGGGTCCCCACCAGTGTTGCAAATGAGTGATAGAAAAGCTATCAATTGATAATCTCTGCACCAAAAACATCCGAGAGTATAGCGGCCGTCACTATAGCTTGTGAGATCTCTTCTTGTGTCCCGTGATTCCCAGCGATATCATTCTCTCTCTCTATCACTCCTCCCCTTTTCCTCGACTATGCGCTCTCACCACTGAGTCTCTCAATCTCTCCGAAAACTGCAATGAGAGAACGCGAGATGGCGATTAGGAGCCGACCACGCATGACGGCCCGTTAAACTGCGTTTGTGAAATTGGTTTTGTGGCGGTTTTTGTGGTTAAACACTGTTACGGTAGGATGATCGTGGAAGCGGGAATGAGAGAGAAAAGAAAAAATGTCAATCGCGAGTTTGTAAACACGAAAACGTGTTCGGCTATTTTCGGCGCTGAGAGTTTCAATAAGGAGAGAAGAGCAGTTGTATTTGAGGCATGAATATTCAGGTGGGATAATTGTAGTTGCTGAGAGCTGATATTTTGATATTTTAACAACCCTGGTCCCCACAAAGCTTTGGACATGCTGGAAATTAATTTGCAAATGGCATTAATCCCTTTGTATCTGGTGGGAAAGTTATTCTGCCTGAACGCATTTACATACGGTGGTGGTGGCGCCGGTACCGATCACGGTAACGATGACAACAACAACAAGAACAACACCAATAATGGTGATAATGGTGATGACGATGTCACAATCTGGTCCCGGACAAACCCCGGACGGGTAGTCCCGCTGGCGGAGGACAACGCTGAGGGCAATTGGTGGGATAATTTTTCCGAAGCTGGATGTGGAAAATGGCGTAAGTAACATCAATTTTTAATCACATACTTTTGAAACGGATTTGAAGGCATCGATAGTCTTTGACAGTTTATAGAATAATAGAGTTCTAGAAAATAATTAAGTTAATTTAATATTTGATAGACTTCAAGGCCATGATCCGAAATCAGTTTGTTGGTATCTCGAGGCGGTGGGGCGGTACGTCCCCTTCAATTTTTGAACGTGCGAAAAAAGACATGTTTTTCAATAATTTGCAGCCTGAAAAGGTGATGAAATGGAAATTTAGTGTCAAAGGAACTTTTTTGTAAAATTGGACGCTCGATACGATAGCGTACTCAAAAACAAATTTATAATCGTACGAAAATCACTAAAAAAGTATTTTCCGTTATTTAACTTTAATTTTTTTTTGAATAAGTCATTTTAAGGGAAATTTAATGTACTGTTCGAATCTACATTGACCCAGAAGGGTCATTTTTTCATTTAGAACAACATTTTTCATTTTAAATTTCGTGTTTTTTTTCTAACTTTGCAGGGTTATTTTTTAGAGTGTAACAATGTTCTACAAAGTTGAAGAGCAGACAATTACAAAAAAATTTATATACAAACACAAAAGGTTTGCTTGTAAACATCACGAGTTATGGCGATTTTACGAAAAAAAAGCTTTGAAAAAATTGGTCGGCGTTGATCATGGCCGTTCATGGTCACCCGTGACAGACACGGACGACGAAACAAAGAGAAACGCAAAAAGTAACTTTTTCAAAACGTTCCAAAAATTTTTACAGTTGAGAAACGGAAAATGGCAGAGTTTTTAAAACTTTTCAAGTGTTTTTTTTTTTCGATGAAAAATACGTTTTTTCGGAATTCTGAGTACGCCATCAAATCGGGCGTCTAATTTTACATAAAAGTCCCTTTGACACCAAATTTCTATCTCATCACCGTTTCAGGCTGCAAATTATTGAAAAACACCTCTTTTTTCGCATGTTCAAAAATGGAAGGGGTCGTACCGCCCCTCCGTCACGAGATATCAAAAAACGGACCTCGGATTCGTGATCAGGGACAAAAGTTACCCCTTAGGACAAAGTTTCACGCAAATCGAAGAGGGGTCGGGGCAACTTTTCCCGATTTCGTGTGAGTTGGTAGAGAATTACCCATATAATTTTAAAATAAAAGGTGTATATTTTAAAATAAATACAGAAGGAAGAAATCTGGGCCCTGAAAAGACTATACACCATATTCTTTTTTTAAGTCACCTTTTTTTAAACGATTCTCGATTTACGCAACTTTTTTTAAGTCATGACTTAAAATGAGAATGTCCATGACTTAAATTGAGAATATGACTTAAATTAAGAATCTTTGGGATTTCGTAATTTGTCGGAGAATTTTCAAAATGTATCAATATTATTTTGTTTGGTTATGTTATTAAAACATTTTTGCATGGTTTTGGAACACCTGGGATGTTCTAGTCCATCCGAAACTTCCGGAAATTTCGTGCAGCAGGCTAACCGAAGAAACAAATTGAAACTTCAAAATTTTGACGATGGATCCTACCCAGACTGCTTCAGTGAGTACGGTAGGCTACAGTGCATTGTTGTAGTAACTTATTGGGATGATCTAGGACATCCAAGGACTCCCTGGAGTTGAGATCTGTGGGTCTACCACCGTAACAAGCCAGAGGTGGATGGATTTTGACCCCGAACATATCCGCATAGCTTCAGTGAGTATGGTAGACTACTTTGCTGATGTGTTGGGATGTCCTGGGTCATCCAAGGACTCCCTGGAGTTAAGATCTGTGGGTCTACCGCCGTAACAAGCAAGAGGTCGACGGATTTTGACCCCGGAATATACCCGTATAGCTTCAGTGAGTATGGTAGAATACTTTGCTGATGTGTTGGGCTGACTTGGGTCATCCAAGGAATCCCTGGAGTTAAGATCTGTGGGTCTACCGCCGTAACAAGCCAGAGGTCGACGGATTTTGACCCCGTGACATACCCGCATAGCTTCAGAGAGTATGGTAGACTACTTTGCTGATGTGTTGGGCTGACTTGGGTCATCCAAGGACTCCCTGGAGTTAAGATCTGTGGGTCTACCGCCGTAACAAGCCAGAGGTCGACGGATTTTGACCCCGGAACATATCCGCATAGCTTCAGTGAGTATTGAAGACTACATTGCTGATGTGTAGGGATGTCCTGGGTCATACAAGGACTCCCTAGAGTTAAGATCTGTGGGACTACCACCGTAACAAGCAAGAGGTCGACGGATTTTGACCCCGGAACATATCCGCATGGCTTCAGTGAGCATGGTAGACTACTTTGCTGATGAGTAGGAATGTCCTGGATCATCCAAGGACTCCCTGGAATCAAGATCTGTGGGTCTACCACCGTAACAAGCAAGAGGTCAACGGATTTTGACCCCAGAATATACCCGCATAGCTTCAGAGAGTATGGTAGACTACATTGCTGATGTGTAGGGATGTCCTGGGTCATCCAAGGAATCCTTGGAGTTAAGATCTGTGGATCTACCGCCATAACAAGCCAGAGGTCGACGGATTTTGACCCCGTGACATACCCGCATAGCTTCAGAGAGTATGGTAGACTACTTTGCTGATGTGTTGGGCTGACTTGGGTCATCCAAGGACTCCCTGGAGTTAAGATCTGGTGGTCTATCATATCTCCAGGGAGTCCTAAGATGACCCAACACATCCCAACACATCAGCAAAGTAGTCTACCATACTCACTGAAGCTATACGGGTATGTCCCGAGGTCAAAAACCGTCGACCTCTGGCTTGTTACGGCGGTAGACCCTCAGATCATCAGGGAGTCCTTGGACGACCTAAAACATCTTAGAACATCAGCAAAGTAGTCTACCATACTCACTGAAGCTATGCGAGTTTGTTCCGGAGTCAAAATAAGTCGATCTCTTGCTTGTTACGGCGGTAGACCCACAGATCTTAACTCCAGGGAGTCCATGGATGACCTAAGACAGCCCAACAGATCAGCAAAGTAGTCTACCATGCTCACTGAAGCTATGCGGGTATATTCCGGGGTCAAAATCCGTCGACCTCTTGCTTGTTACGATGGTAGACCCTCAGATCTTAACTCCAGGGAGTCCTTGGATGACCCAGGACATCCCTACACATCAGCAATGTAGTCTTCAATACTCACTGAAGCTATGCGGATATGTTCCGGGGTCAAAATCCGTCGACCTCTGGCTTGTTACGGTGGTAGACCCACAGATCTTAACTCCAGGGAGTCCTTGGATGACCCAAGTCAGCCCAACACATCAGCAAAGTAGTCTACCATACTCTCTAAAGCTATGCGGGTATGTCACGGGGTCAAAATCCGTCGACCTCTGGCTTGTTACGGCGGTAGACCCACAGATCTTAACTCCAGGGATTCCTTGGATGACCCAAGTCAGCCCAACACATCAGCAAAGTATTCTACCATACTCACTGAAGCTATACGGGTATATTCCGGGGTCAAAATCCGTCGACCTCTTGCTTGTTACGGCGGTAGACCCACAGATCTTAACTCCAGGGAGTCCTTGGATGACCCAGGACATCCCAACACATCAGCAAAGTAGTCTACCATACTCACTGAAGCTATGCGGATATGTTCGGGGTCAAAATCCATCCACCTCTGGCTTGTTACGGTGGTAGACCCACAGATCTCAACTCCAGGGAGTCCTTGGATGTCCCAGATCATCCCAATAAGTTACTACAACAATGCACTGTAGCCTACCGTACTCACTGAAGCAGTCTGGGTAGGATCCATCGTCAAAATTTTGAAGTTTCAATTTGTTTCTTCGGTTAGCCTGCTGCACGAAATTTCCGGAAGTTTCGGATGGACTAGAACATCCCAGGTGTTCCAAAACCATGCAAAAATGTTTTAATAACATAACCAAACAAAATAATATTGATACATTTTGAAAATTCTCCGACAAATTACGAAATCCCAAAGATTCTTAATTTAAGTCATATTCTCAAATTAAGTCATGGACATTCTTTTTTTAAACGATTCTCGAATTAAACACCCCCATTTCGTTGTGTAAATCAAGAATATGGTGTATAGAAAAATGTGCTGGCAGCTAGGCAGCAAGTAATTTCGAGTAATTCTTATTAATTTTGTGTTATTCCAAGTAGCTTCTGTTTCTGATAGTTCCAAAAAAAACTGAGAATTGAAAATAAACCTTCGATTGGGGTAACATTGACTCTTGTGGGTGAGATTGGATCAAAGTAATTTTTTTTACAGATTTTGCAATTTCTCTGGTTCTTTTTAACGAAACTTTATTTGGTTCAAAGGGTTTGCTGAAAAAAAACTCGTTTCTAGAACAAATTTTGTAATTTGGCAACTTTCGGTTTTGGCCAAAAATTACCTTCTAAAAATCAATCTGATAATATATTTTATGAAATTGCTCGAATATTATCTAACTGATTAAACATATTCTTTCCTTTATTGTGGCATTTCATTACAATTCCCTCGAAGTATTAACACTGTTGGATGCCTTGTTTAGACATTATTTTTTATTTGAGCATCATTTTATGATCACTTGATCTAATTTCAGGGTGAGACTCTTAGGGGGAGATTGAGTCAACGATTGGCATTTAAGGTAGAGCCAATAAAATTTCACCATATTTCGAGAAAATCTTGGTAAACTATCTCAGAACTATTCCACGATATTTTTTTTTTGAAATTACGAGAGCTGTACTGCTCATGTTCGCATTAATGTCCCATATGCAAAAACAGCAAGCTGAGAAAAACGCATTTGAAGTTTGTCCCATACATAAGGCTACGTGTTAAGTTTTCGCGAAAAAACTGGATTTCCTCCTGATTTTTAGAACAAAGTACTGGATGTTATAGGCTCTTTTGAAAGAGCACACAATTTTGAACCAAACTGCATCAATAACTCAAAAGTGATGAAAATGCATATGGGACATTTATGCGATCAGGGGCAGTGTACTCTTGAAAAACTTGTTCAAATTTATTTATTTATTGGAGAACTTTCAAAAAAGTCTTCAAAAATTTATACAAATTGCAAATGGTACGAAATTTGACTGCATTTTTAAAATTTATTTATCTGTACCTAACTTATCATTTATTTAAATATTTTGAATTTTTGTGAATGCAACAAACACGGGTTCCACCCAAACCAATGATTGGACATGGTTCCTGGGACCATTCTGCATTTCTGGGCCGAGTGTATGTGTGTGTATGCTCCAATCCAATACCCGCTAACCGGTAGCGATATTATGGGAAAGTATAATTTGTATCAGACTGTGTACATGCCGAATGCTGATACAACTTATCTCAGTCCCGGGTATTAGGTGGTGATAGCCCTCGCGCTGCTTCCAACGACCCATTTCAGAATGACAGAGCTCCTTGCGGTCCAATTCCGAGGTCGCTGGGCATTGTTCGGCCCCGCCTAAACATAGAAGCAAGCATCTGAAGGAAACTCGATCTATATTTAGACTTCTAATCCCCTCAGGCAAATCAGGGATCAGCGCGTATTTAATAATATAAGAAGAAGAGATAACATGTTTCAACACTACGGATCAATTCACTGCTAGAGTGTAAACCTTCTGATGGCCGACTGCTTAGCGTCCCAGACCACCAACAATCCAAAGGTGTGAGTTCGAATCCCACCTGATTCATTTTAGTTTTTATTCATATTCAAATTCCTGATTCCAAATTTCAAAGGTACCGACCGGGATTTGATCCCTGAACCTTCTGCTTGGGAGACAGAAGCCGTAACCATTAAGCCACGGAGCCGGTTTAATGGGACGTGGTTCTCTGTATGACTTTTTGCGAGATGAGAGCAGAGGACAACAATCATCTCAACGTTTCCACTTTACCCGGGCTAACGACCGGCAGTTCCAGTTCACGATGATTTCCCTTCATATGTTAAAAACCACCTATGATTTTGGCACATATTCCGTTTGTCAACGTTTCCTGTCATTACTGGCGGGAAAAATCTACGTGGAATCAGCTGTGCAGACCTCATGTGTGACAGGAATGCAGGTTGAGCGACTCCCACGGGCACCATTCTGCATTTCTGGGCCGAGTTTCAAAATATTTGCCGGCAGAAATTTTTTTTTTTTTAGGGGGGAATCGTGTGTAAAATGCGTTGGAAAAGATCAAAGTTTCAATGTTTTAACTCCAAAACATTACTGGTCATTGTTTGAAATTGTACTAACATGTAGTAGATTGATATAAAAACGACGTTATTGCACAACAATAACTAAAAATGGGGTGACTTTGAGCCAAGGGGTGACATTGTGCCAACGAATGCATAAAGATTGCTTTGGTAAGCTTGAATTTCATGTTATTTTTTTTATTTGTAGACGGATTAATTTGGTTTATTTATGTTCCCACAAAACAATTTGATGATATTGCTACGCAAATCTGAACTTCTTGATTTTGGATGGGGACATGAGTTATACACTCTTCTTTTAAAAACATGAAGTTTGATATGTCGCAAGAGTGGTCTCAGGAATTCGCCAAATATGATCTTCGGATGTGGCCACCGGAGAACCTGGGAACCGGTCACCGTAGGCAAAAATACATTTTAAGGATACTCTCCATCCAAAATCAAGAAGTTTGATACGTCGCATGACAGGTTTACGCTGTTTCCTAATGCGGTTCCGGATGTGGCCACCGGAGATCGGTGGAACCGGTTCCGATGGGTCATATGGTATTTATTGTTATTCTAGGATTGTTTTGCATGACTATTCATGGTAGAAGAAAGCTTATCAGTTCACAATTGGATAAATCTGACACTTTTTCCAAAAATCCGGATCTTCCGGTGGCCTGTACTCCGGCCACCGGTCCGTGCAGTGCGTTTTTTCATCGGATTATTGTTCCTGTTGCAAAAACGAAGCTTTTGGTGTATAGCAATCGATGGTTTGCGCGAAATCATGTTGCAGTAATTTTTGGGGTCCTTTTTTCCCACTGTGCATTGGTTTGGGTGGAAATTTTTTTTGTCATGATAACGGTCTGTGGGGGACCCGTGACAAAGTGATACTTTCAACTTAAAAATATTGATAGTTAGGCTTGAACTTTAATAATTAATGGTTTATTTCCGCCACTCTTGTCAATTCCAGCCACAACCGGCTGCCATTCCGGTGGTGGTACCAGCTGGGCGGACATCCGACGCCTACACGTTCCAACACGTACCATAAGGACCACCGGCGGTCACCGCCAGTTGAATGAGCAAAAACGAAATTCCGCCGGCCACCGCCGTTTGAAACATTCAATTATTCGTGTAATTCACGTGCTCGTTTGCTGCACCGGTTACACGGCCTACCACGTGCACACGTGCCTCACCCAGCGGGAGTCCGGTGGAACCGGCGGCGAGGACCTGGTGTGGGTGGCCATCGATCTGTACAAACAGTACGCCGGATGCTGCCTTGTGGTGGCGCTGATTTGTGTCTCCCTTGCCAATCAAAGCTCGGTGACGAAGCTCATTACGGCGCTGTTTGACGTGGACCGGGACTGTCAACTGCATTTCGGAGGCCAATTTAATTTGGACGCCCAAAATGGCCACTGGTTGAGGTGAATGTTTGCTCTGATAATGAGGGGATTAGGTGGGATTTCCTGTTGTTGAATCGATGTACTGGGATTGATTTGATTATCTGTATTTGGACATTGGATTGATTTGTGGAATTTCAATCAAGTTTCAATTGACGGAGTAGTTTTGATTCATTAATTCACACAAAATCGGATCACTCGACTGTTGATCGTTTCCCATCTGAATTCGATTGCTTAGTAAAGGAAATGTATAGTGTATGGGTAATTCTCCGCCAACTCACACAGCAGTTGCCCCGACCTCTCTTCGATTTGCGTGAAACTTTGTCCTAAGGGGTAACTTTTGTCCCTGAACACGAATCCGAGGTCCGTTTTTTGATATCTCGTTACGGAGGGACGGTACGACCCCTTCCATTTTTGAGCATTCGAAAAAGAGGTGTTTTCAATAATTTGCAACCTGAAACGGTGATGAGATAGAAATTTGGTGTCAAAGGGACTTTTATGTAAAATTAGACGCCTGATTTGATGGCGTACTCAGAATTCTGAAAAAACGTATTTTTCATCGAAAAAAACACTTAAAAAGTTTTAAAAACTCTTCCATTTTCCGTTACTGTAAAATTTTTTGGAACATTTCATTTTATGGGAAATTTAATGTACTTTTTGAATCTACATTGACCCAGAAGGGTAATTTTTTCATTTAAAACATTATTTTTCATTTTAAAATTTCGTGTTTTTCTAACTTTGCAGTAACCCTGCAGAGTGTAACAATGTTCTACAAAGTTGTAGAGCAGACAATTACAAAAATTTTGATGTATAGACATAAGGAGTTTGCTTATAAACATCACGAGTTATTGCGATTCTACGAAAAAAAAGTTTTGAAAATGTTGGTCGTCGTTGATCATGGCCGTTCATGGTCACCCGCGACAGACACGGACGACGAAACAAAGAGAAACGCAAAAAGTGACTTTTTTAAAACTTTTTTTTCGTAAAATCGTGATAGCTCGTGATGTTCATAAGCAAACCCCTCATGTCTATATATTAAATTTTTTGTAATTGTCTGCTCTACAACTTTGTAGAACATTGTTACACTCTAAAAAATAACCCTGCAAAGTTAGAAAAAACACGAAATTTTAAAATGAAAATTTTTGTTCTAAATGAAAAAATTAACCTTTCTGAGTCAATGTAGATTCGAAAAGTACATTAAATTTCCCATAACATGACATGTTCCAAAAAAATTTACAGTCGAGTAACGGAAAATGGGAGAGTTTTTAAAACTTTTTTAGTGTTTTTTTCGATGAAAAATACGTTTTTTCAGAATTATGAGTACGCCATCAAATCGGGCGTCTAATTTTACATAAAAGTCCCTTTGACACCAAATTTCTATCCCATCACCGTTTCATGCTGCAAATTATTGAAAACACCTCATTTTTCGCATGTTCAAAAATGGAAGGGGTCGTACCGCCCCTCCGTCACGAGATATCAAAAAACGGACCTCGGATTCGTGATCTGGGACAAAAGTTACCCCGTAGAACAAAGTTTCACGCAAATCGAAGAGGGGTCGGGGCAACTTTTCCCGATTTCGTGTGAGTTGGTAGAGAATTACCCGTATATAAGACGACCAATAGAATGTGAATTTTTGAAAGGTTAATCGATACTCGCAACTTTACCACAGACATATCATGTCAAGATCCAGAGTTTCAGATTTTATTCTTAAAAAAAAAACTACTTTTTAAAAGCATGTACTTTCCTCCTTCTCCAGAACCATTTCCCTGCTCACGCTTGCATCGTTTGGCCTAACATGCACCCTCGAAGCGTTTCAAAGTCTCATAAACGTTCGCTCAAAAGGGTCACCATTCGCCTCCTTCTCCTGGCTCGCCGTCAGTCTCGTTCCCCAGCTGGTCGCCCTCGTCGCCGAGCTGCAATTCATCGCATTCACGCTGCTCATCAAAGCTCGGTACGAGTCGCTTAATCGAGTGCTTTTGAAATGGTTCGATTTCTCCTCAAACGTCATCGAACGGAATCGAATCAACGATGCTGCTGAAAAGTCCCCCGGATGTGGTGACGGGGCCAAATTGGGACCTGTTCGTCTGAAGGACGACGGAGAGAGCTGCTGCAGTAAAAAAGGTTTGGGGAAATTCTATGGAAGAACATATCTTTTTTCATCTAGGCTTCAAATTGCAACAGTTTGGAGTTGTGTTCTTTAAAAAATGTTGAATTTTCAAAGACTCTGTAACAAAAAAATAATTTATTAAATTGTATTCGTCATTAAAGAAATTTAAAATAACATAACCAAAGCTTGTTTCTAATTCCAGAGAACCCCTTCAACGAGAAGCATTCCTGCGGTGGCCCCGACCATTGGTGGCGTAAGGAGTTTGGGCATCATCGGACGACCGCCATGGCCGAGATGCCAGCCGATCGGCTGCGACAGCTTCACGAGGTTTATCTCCGACTTGGACGGACGACCCGCTTGACAAACCGGTCATTTGGGGTGCAAAACTTAATTCTGATCCTGTACCAATTTGTGACACTGGTTGAGCTTGGCTACACGATGGCGATGGCTATGGCGCAGAGGTAATGGGATTTCTGGTTGGGTTCTTCTGGCGGCGACGATGTTCCCCCGGCCGATGAGGAGGGTGTGTTTCATTTGAAATTCCATTATTTTTCGGTGACCGACCGACTTGTGAGGGAGATTGAGGGACCTTTTTGTCGGATGATACAGCTTGCATCAATTTCAGCCCCAATCGATGGGAGTGCCTTAATACAAAACCCGTCAAAATGTTTTGGTTGTGTCTTTCTTGTCTACAGTGGTTTCAACTTTCACTGATTGCCAGCTTGTTCAAGATCTATCAATCTGTAGAAACATGGTGGACTTTTTTTAAGCATCAATAAAAAGTGCTTTTCGGTACTGTTATTTTTGGCGATGAAAAGTAGGCCGTTTCGTTGTTCAAAATACAGGCCTTTTGATCAATTGACATTTTTTGTGACATTTCGTCTGTTGTGTGCTATCTTGTGACAACGATCATTTAGTACACCCAACCGGCGCACAGTGGGAAAATAGGACCCAAAAAATTACCGCAACATGATTTTGCGCAAACCATCGATTGCTATACACCAAAAGCTTCGTTTTTGCACCAGGAACAATAATCCGACGAAAAATCGCACTGCACGGACCGGTGGCCGGAGTACAGGCCACCGGAAGATCCGGATTTTTGGAAAATTGTCAGATTTATCCAATTGTGAACTGATAAGCTTTCTTCTACCATGAATAGTCATGCAAAACAATCCTAGAATAATATTAAATACCATAGAACCCATCGGAACCGGTTCCACCGATCTCCGGTGGCCACATCCGGAACCGCATTAGGAAACAGTGCTAACCAGTCATGCGACGTATCAAACTTCTTGATTTTGGATGGAGAGTATCCTTAAAATGTATTTTTACCTCCGATGACCGGTTCCCAGGTTCTCCGGTGGCCACATCCGAAGATCATATTTGGAAAATCCCTGAAACCACTCTTGCGACATATCAAACTTCATGTTTTTAAGAGAGGAGTGTATAACTCATGTCCCCATCCAAAATCAAGAAGTTTGATACGTCGCATGACTGGTTAACACTGTTTCCTAATGCGGTTCCGGATGTGGCCACCGGAGTTCGGTGGAACCGGTTCCGATGGGTCCTATGGTATTTAATATTATTCTAGAATTGTTTTGCATGACTATTCATGGTAGAAGAAAGCTTATCAATTAACAATTGGATAAATCTGACACTTTTTCCAAAAATCCGGATCTTCCGGTGGCCTGTACTCCGGCCACCGGTCCGTGCAGTGCGATTTTTCATCGGATTATTGTTCCTGGTGCAAAAACGAAGCTTTTGGTGTATAGCAATCGATGGTTTGCGCAAAATCCTGTTGCGGTAATTTTTTGGGCCCTTTTTTCCCACTGTGCGGCGGTCGCATGATTGTGATACATGGCGGCATGAAAGTATATCAGAATCTGCATGAAAACTGTCCTCATGCATTTTTTGCGATATGGGGGTATGAAATTTTTGCCCGTTACCGACAATTATCGACATTACCGACGGCAGATTGATTGTTTTGCAGAAAAAAAAATCTTAACACAACGAGGATTGAACCATCAACTTCTAGGTTGCTGATTCGACACGCTACCACCGCGCCATGGACGCTTGATGAATGGTGAGGGACAGAGCGCGAACATAATGTTCTCTCTGGAGAGTTGCTCGGGGACGCACCAGCATTATATGTGTTGGTGAGAACTGCAGATCGCTGACGTGTTTACACGCGGGCAAAAATGATCTATGGGCTTGCTGCAAAAAATGTAATAAAATATAACATTTTCTGCAGCAAATCCACTGTTGCAGATTTTGAGATATATTTTTCTTTTGGGTGTACTATTCGAGAAAATCGATTTTCAAAGCTTGATCATAAATATTTTCGAAACTATGAATGATAGAGCCACACTTTTTGAAGCAATCGGTTCGTATACTATCGCTGAACAAACACTCCAAGTTTCAACTAATTTGGTTACACCAGTTAAAAGATACAGTGAATTATGTAAACAAAAATCTGAAAAGCACGTGTCACAAGTGTGTTTCGAAAGTAAATTTATACTACGAGCCACAAGTGTGCACAGAATTCCCATAAAAACTAAAATAGGCTTTAATCGATAGTTTATCCGACTTAATCAGTATATTTTCAAAAACAAAAGATTGCATTGCCTTTAGAAAGTGTACGGTGCAATTCCAGCCCAAAACAGGCATTTTTTAGGTACACTAAACCCCCGTTGGTTGGTCACTTTTTCGTTTGACACTTTTTTAGTTTGTACCCCGTTGGTTGGTCAAAGTCAAACTAAAAAGTGACGAACTGTCACTTTTTATACGGCGGTCACGCACACTGTAAAAGGGGTGTCAAACTAAAAAGTGACCCCGTTCGTTTGACAACAGTTGGAGACATAGAAATATTTACATTACGAATTACAAAAATATTAAAAACACTTACGCCCTTCTCAAATGTCGTTATCGAGTGAAACTGGTTCCATATTCACAAAAATGGCTTATTTGTATAAGCGTAGGATAACATGTCTACAAAGTTTCATTGAAATCGGAGAGGGTCCGATACAACCGATTCCCTATTTGACATCGAATTGCTCGTGTATCAACATAAATTTGTGAAAAACAAGAAATTTTTTCCACATTTTCCAAAAACATGTATGACGTGACGATCATTTTGATGATAAATTGGTCTATGTAACAAGTGTGTATTGCAATATCTGGGAAACGGAAGCTAGTTCCCAAAATCGGGTTAAAGCATCTTGTTGTGTTTGTTAAGTATAGCAAAACGTCATCATTAACTCATTTTCGACCAAAATGGTCTATGTCACAAGATAGCACACAGCAGACGATATGACTGAGCTCGTCTTTCGTTTTTGCTACGTCCGCCTTGATACCCACTCGCGCTTAAGCTAAGAAAAAAATTGTCCGTTGGACGCAGACGTAGATCTTTGCGCCTATCATCATAGTCTGTCTGTCTTCGAGCATTGAACAATTCTGCGTCTGCGTCCAACGGAAAATCTATTCCTTAGCTTTACAAACGAACTGAATGATTAAACGCAGCACAAGCTCACTCACACTATCGTTTGACACTCAGATTCTAATAATTTGGCCCATGAAAGCATTCAAATGATTGCTGTCACCCCAATCATCCGCACAATCAAGAAAGAGACAGGAAAAAAGAAAGGAAGAAGAGTCGTCATGTCGCCAGGCTGTTTGAGTGTCGAGCTCGGCATTATTTCGTGTCAACTTCGTGTGTGTCAACTGCAGGTCGCATTCAAATGATGATCATGACCGTTGCTGTCAATGAACATTCAACGATGTTTAAGGTACTATTCTAAACAACTTGTAGAAGGAATTTTGTCATAATATTGTCAGGGAAGCGAAATTTATATCATAGAACAAAAACTCATGCCACTGATGGAAGTCGTATCCTTAACAAAAATAAATTAATTTTCTTATGCAGCAGTGCAAAGGATTGGCTGGGAGCATTGTTGTGGTGGATATGGTTCCTGCTGAAAGTTTTTACATTATGCTACTGCTGTGAAATATCTGCAGAAGAGGTAAGACTCAAAACATAATTCAATAAAACATATTTTTGAAAAGGACTTTTACTGAGTATTGATGTAAACAATCATTTACACATTCATTTTCAATAACAAACTGTTCATTATAATTGTTCATCAAATAATAAAAATATTTTCCAGGCCACAAAATCTGCTCAGATACTCAGAAAATGTAAAATTGCTCTGCAGCATCAATCGGTTGATAATCTTTCAAAGGTAAATCCCATTCCGAACAAACACAACGTCCACGTCCCTACGGTAATCCACGATCTCTTCTTTCAATTATAACAGCAATCGCCATACCAAAGAAATGTCCATCGAAAAATAGCCCAATTTACCTGCATCGGCCTGTTCGACATCAGCATATCGACGTTTTTCGCGGTAATTACGCAGAGATTAACCCGTCGATGGGGTCCCCGGAGCACAGAATTCCGGCAATTTCAGCGATGTCCTCTTGGTAGCGCCATCGTTGGGTTAATCCAATCACTGCTCTGACGTTTAAATTGAATTATCTTGCGTGCTGCTAATTATGATATTAATTCAATGGGTTCTTTTTGTGTTCCAAATTAATGCAATTTTTTCTTATTTTCCATTTTTGGGTACGCAAAAAGCTTCTCAGTGCCATGGCAGCGTACTTGATCATTTTAATCCAGCTTGATGAAGCTGAAACTGGCGATCGATAAAACATGCAATATCACACGCAGGTGTTACGAGAGTATTCAACAATAGAAGTTACATAACAAATACAAGATTGGATTATCGGCAACAGATAATTTATGAGTGACTATGAATTAAAAACTTCTTCAAATATACTAACAATGTTGCACAGTAAAACTTTTTGTTATTTTTTTTCTCCGTTGATTTTTTTAACGTTCACTCGTCTCCCTGAACAAGCTCCAAGTGAATGTTTTCAATCTTTGTTCATTTCTAGTCAATAATAAATCAAGTAAATTTCAGGAATAATGGAGCATCTGCCGCTCAGCAGTTTTTTTTTCTACAATGTATTTCTTGTGGAGCGAACTGTCAAAAACTGCTCGACAGCGGGTACTCTATTGCTTTCTTACCATTTTAAGAAATCATTCGACCAAAAAAAAATTTTCCGTACAAAAACGTATTTTTTAATTGCTGATAACTTTTCAGGATCAACTCGGATCCCTTTGCACTTTTCGACACAATTGTGGAGCGTTAATTTTAAAATTAGAAAAATGGTCACATTCTAAAAATATCAAACAAAAAAAATTTAAAAGTAAAAAATTTAAAACATTTGAATGAAAAAATGTATTTAAATGCATTATATAAACATGTCCAGTTGTTTTGCAATCATAAATTTCCATGATTTCTAAATATCGATGAAAATTTTATTTTTGCGAGGAAAAAACGTTTTCGCGGTGCAGTACATTGTAATTTCATAAAAGTTCAAAATATTTTTAAACGAAAATTGAAATTTTGATGTTTTTTGAAATAATATTTTTTTGCCTCCTGATTTTTCAGACCAATTTTGAAGGGGGGAGCGACGTAAACCTTGAATTTTTTTTTTTGCAACGGCCTTATATGCAACTTATATACCGTTATGCAATGTTATTTAACAAAAAATTAAAACAAAATACTTTTTGCTGCCTTGCGTTTATTTTTATCAAAGTTTTGATCGACGTTCCTCACATTGTTTTGGAATATTTTTTTGTTTAAAAAAAAAGTTCTCGTGTTGTTTATAAAACGCGTGAAGTTTCACAATGCGTGAAAAATAAACGACCACCCTGACACGGCGTAAGTCACCCGAATGGCCAAACAAAAAATACTGGTCTAATTATTTCGGTCAAGGAACCCCCAGACCCGATCGGACATATTTTTTCGAATCGTGCTGTTTTCATGGGGAATTGCTGTATACAAATATACGTGCAATCAACTGAAAACAATTTAAATAGCATCTTCCCGCATTGAAATTCAAGGTTTTTTTTTAACTTGAATTCACAATTTCATGATTAAAATGATGATTTCCATTTAATGTAATGGGTTCATTATTTAAAAACTAACTTAAGGGGTTACAAACATGTAAATCGGCAAAAATGTCAAGGGTGGATATTGGCACACGCTTAAACTTTTTTTAAATTTGTTTTCAGGACATCAACATAAACAGTTTTTACTATAATCAACATAAATTTGAAAACATTTGGTTGCATCATTGCCGAGATATAGCTATTTGAAGTTATCAGTTTCAAAAAACGGGTGCCACGATATCTCAACACTGCTTCGACCAAATCGATTTATTTAAGTGAAGACTTATAAAACCAGTCCCGTGTGCATGACGAAGGCCGATTTAAAAAAAATATTAAAAAAAAGATAAAAGTATTTTTGTGTTTTTCATATAAAAAAACGTGAGTCTTTGATTTTTGCATTTTTTTTTAAGCAGAATTTCATAATCGGCCTTCGTCATGCACACGGGATATGACTTGAGAGTCTTCACCCCAAATTTGAGCCAATTTAGTCCATCCGTGGCACCCGTAAACCAACCCGGTTTCCCAAGAAAAACGCTCACAAAGTTTGACAGTCCGCTTTGCGCATGGCAAAACTTTAAACTTGAATCGTCTTCTACTCGCTTATATCATGACATATCTTCATGAAACTTTCAGGAGTGATTAGATTTCATCTTTTTAAAGGATTTAATAAATATTCGGAAATATGAAATATTGAGATTTTTTACATGTATGTAACCCCTCAATCCACCCATGTGGTTGAAGCCTTCCCCACTTTTTACCAACAATGGGTGATTTGATGCGTTTGGACACAAATTTCATCTATTTTTTCAGATCCGGAATAAAAATGTTCTCAAATATCACTTAAGTGGTCATAACTCGAGACTGGATTGCCAGATCTTTATTGTTTTAAACTTGTTGGAAAGGTTTTTCGATTACCTAACCAACGATGGGTCGGACGATGGATCCAGACATAGTTTACATACTTTTAATTAAGATCCGGCTTCAAAAAAGTACATAAATATCACTTAAGTGGCGATATCTCAAGACAGGGATGCCAGATCTTCAATGTTTTGGTCTCGTTGAAAAGGTCTTTAGATTATCTGACCACGGGTCGGACGATTGATTCGGACATAGCTTACATACATTTAAGGGAGATCCGGATATATGCAAAAACACATCTTTATACGTACGTATGTATGGGACCCTAAACAGAATCGAATTCCAAACACACATACATACACAGACATTTGACTTATTCGATTCTGGTCAGTTTTCGATTCTGAGTCGATATGTATACATGAAGGTGGGTCTATGAGCTTTTGATAAAAAGTTCATTTTTAGAGCAGGATTATAGCCTTACCTCAGTGAGGAAGGCAAAAGGGTTGTAGGATGCATTATTATTGCATTATTATATATTGAACGCAACGTAAATAAATAGAAAAAATCACTCTTTTTGTGAACGACTAAATAGAAGACTTCGCTATCAGTCAACAGACTGTCAGAAGTCATAGTAAAACAATCATGAATGTATTAGAATGAGAGGAAAATTTGTAATTCATAATAGATTATAAGTAAGAAAAATATGTAATAGCTTAGGTAAACCTATGTACAATGAATAAAAAAAAAAGAGATTATGAGGTTTTATGCCTGCTCGAGAGAGAGTATGGAAATTAAACTCAGCTCGAAAAGGCTTTTCCCTCTTAGAAATAATAAATAAATAAATAATAAATAAAAAAAAAATCACAATAACAGTTGTAGTTAGTTTTCCCAAACTTCAAGGTTATTTCAAAATATGGCCTAGTAGGGGAACAGCATCTAACTCCAGCGTGCCTCTAATGTTGCCATATCAGTACTTTGACATCATTGTTTCCATTGTTTCCTATCCCTCGTCTAGAGCAGACCAAAATCCATGATAAAGCTGTCAGACCAAATCTGTCAGACCAAGACTGTCAGACCAAAGAGTAAAAAGTAAACAATCTTGGTCTTTGACGTAGGTGCACACAAATCAAGAAACCAAAATTTGAAAAATAATTTTATTTTTTCAACTCAATAACTGGTTTTGGGCTGCAAAATTAAATATACGCCAGAAAATGATTAAATAGTGCGGCGTCCTGTACACCGAAAATTAAACAAGCAGTAAACAGCCTTATCCGTCCATTTAAATTTTTGATCGTGTTTTCGGTTTACACCTGAACTTGTGATTCCTCTCGTTTCATCATTCCCTTGTTTGACATTCGATTACAGCTCATAAAAAGCGTTTTCAACTGAAATCGAGTAATAAATCGTTCAATAGGAAGTGAGAAAACAAGCTTCTATCAATAGTTTGACAAAATAAGTTGTTTAAATTGTGAAAATCAGCAAATTGGATGGAGTTAGGAGCGAGTGCTTAACCTGCCAAACATACGAGAATTTCCCCTAATTGCAATTATGAATACTAAATTAACTTTAAATATAATTGCAACTGTCATAATAAATCATCAAATCATGTTGTGGCTCCAGGTCTACAAGTGAAGAACAAATTTAATGACGGGTATCACCCCTGGGCCCAACGTGACATCAATGGTAATATGGGATTGATTGGATAAATTAAATTGAAGCATAATTTTGATTTAGTTATTACTTAATAAAACTAATTTGAATTTGCTTGATTTTTTACCATCTCTATCCCTCAACATCTCTTCATTTACACATTTTTCAAATCAGAATCAAATTACGGCGAAAAATTGGTTTACAAAAACTTTGGCTAATTGAACCCTTCTCGAATTTCCGCCCGCAAAATTGACCGTTAGCACCAAACCAACGACGTCCAGGCAAAAAATAATCCTGGCACCCTTGTCCTTAATTTACCTCCTTCCTTGCTCCACTCACCCATTCAGCTGCGATAAATGGCAATGAACAACACCAAAAAAAGTGAAAAATGGACCCTACCAAATCTAAATGAATATTAATCCTGATTTCGGATCGGACTTTCCACCCTCCGTTTCCCGACTTTGACTTGTTGTTTCCTTCAGCACCTCCCCTCCCCCTTCCCCCTCTTTTGACAGGCGCTAAATTGGATCAGCTCTGGACGGTCATAAAACATAGTCGCTGTCCATAAATTAAATTTTCCTGGCTCGTAGAGGTCGCTATTCAGGTGGTTAGGGTGGTTAGGACTGGAAATATGAATACTTGTTGAACCGTTTATTAACTGCAGTTAAATTCACTAAACACAAATTTCTCATTAAAAAATTATTCATTCACCCTTCACTAACTCACTTTTCTTGTTCACTTATTCACAAAATTTCTCACTCAGTTACTTATTCACTCACGCACTAACTCACTCATAAACTCATAGACTAATTCAATTACGAACTTACTCTCTCATTTATTAACTAATTTACTCACTCACTTAATCACTCTCTCACTTGCTCATTTATAAACTGTCTCACTTATTTACTCACTTGGATACTTACACACTCACTTACTCACTCACTTACTTACAGAGAGAGGGGACGCAATTCCGAATTGTGACCCCTGGCAGCCCTATTCCATCCCGACTGACCGTAGCGTTGCCGGACGCGAATGGGCGTGAGGGCTCCGCGCGGACATCCTGGGGGACATTCGCGCCTTCAACAAAGTTCATTACCGTTCCGGGGCCGTAAGCGTGTGCGCGTGTTTGATTCATTTCTGCAGTGTGAGTTTTCATTTTTTTGCTTGCAACCCTTTTTTCCCACCTCGAACTATATTCTGAACCCGGGTCCAGCCCGGTTCCGGTCGGGGTGATGAAGGTTGACGACGGCGATGGCGGGCCGCGTGCAAATTCCGACGACGGCCTCATAAAACACCTCAAGCCGCTGTATTTAGTGTCGAAGGTGCTTTCGCTGAGTCCGTTCCGGCTGATTTATGGCCCCAATAAAGGAGCCCGGCCGTCCGTCCCGGGCACGGTCCAGTCCCTGGCGGCGCTCGTCCTGTACGGCAGCTTCCATCTCTACAGTAATTACAATGACGACTTCAACGGGAGCAACAGCGGTGCTGGGAGTGGCGGCCAGGGAGCAACACTTCCGGTCAACGGAACGGCGCCGAACGGCGAGGGAGGAAACTTTGTGTCGGTGATGATTGACGTCTACAGTCGGTACTCGGGCCTCGGACTGTACTGGGTGCTGGTCGCAGGTGCCATCGGAAACCAACGGATTCTCGTGGCCAGCGTGGGGACGCTCGTAGAAGTGGACGAGATTTTCGAGCGCCAGCTGGGGATTAGTGTTAACAACGCGCGTTGGAAGAGGTAAGCGAGGCAAGCTGAACGAATGAGGAGTTACTTTTGAAAGCTGCCGTAAATCAAAAGTTATATTTTTGTTCAATCCTTAAAAGTTCAATACAATGTTATTCTTTTTTCTATTGACATTTGTTGCAAAAATAGAGTTGTTCGCTAAGTGATTCTCTCCAAATTTCGTAAATGGTTTTTGTTTGTAATTTTAAATTGTCTCGATTTTTTTGGGGACCTCCCCTATGACCAAAGAGCTATTTTGGGTCACCCATACAAGTCTCCATACAATCGTTATCGTTGTAATAGTTAAGAATAAGAGGAAAAGATCTGGAACTTTTGATTTTCGTACCATTATTGTATGGACAGCTGGCAAAATAGTACACCCAAAGTTAAAGAACGAGAGGATAGTCCTCACGAAAATAAACGTGAGGAAAGTTTTGATAAATGAACTTTTTTTGAAAATGAACCATGAGTAAAGTACTCACGGTAATTTCAGGATTTATCCTCTCCGTCCGCACACAGTACCATTTTACTACCGAATCGTGCTCTTTATCCTCTCGTATACCGATGCCCAGTTCTGGGTGTATGCAGTTGCAGAGTCTCAAATCAATTTTTGCAGTCATGTTAAAAAGAATTCGCATGTAAATATTTCAAATTCACTTATTTCGAGAAACAATTTTACCTTTTTTATTTTCTTTTGTGTTCGTTCGCTGCAAATAATTTAAAAAATTTATGCCCTCCTCCTCGAGGGCCTCGTGGCGCGGTGGTTAGCGGCTTCGGCTGCCGATCCCTAAGTTGCTATGGGGCGCGGGTTCGATTCCCGCCTTATCCTCCTGCACAGCTAAAACAGTAGTAACCCCGCTGCATGTAAAAGGCCTGGGTGTAAAATAAATATTGCATTATTTTATGCAATTTTATTTGATTTTACACCCTGAAATATGTAGCTTATCAGTATGGGAAACCTAATTGACCGAAATGTCAAGCTCATATAAGCGTTTATCCTTGCTGGTTTTCATCGGTCTGACGGCCGAGTGGGCTAAGGTGCCAGTCCTTACTGTTGGTGATGGGTTTGAATCCCGTCGGTTGCAACTTTTTTTTTTTGTGTTTGCAAAAATTGTACATGCAGCGTGTAATATTAAGTGTTTATTTTGACGAAGGTGATGTGCATGCTTTTGCATGCGATTCTACCATCGGATTTTTTGCTGTGTGGCCTTCTATCGGATGGGGAAGTAAAATCTTTTTTCTGCTTTAAAAATCATCTTCAGCAAATATTTTGAACTTTTATAAAATTCCGTTGTACAGCACTACAAAAACTTTTTTGTTCCAAAGCAGACGGAAATAACTTGGATATAACATATTTTGATATTTCGATGCTTGTGTGCTCTCTTATACTAACTGACATTTTGGTGGTTACGAGAAATTCGATTTTTTAACTTTGAATTACTGTTTCTGAGAAACTATTCGACAAACAATTGTCCTAATAATTTTAAAGTATGCTCCTGACATAACTTAAAGACATGGTAAAATATGAAAAATTTTGAAATGCAAAAAATGGCAGGTAAATTACGAAAAAAATCATGCTTGCAATTAGCACAAGTGTGTCTTGAACAGTGATTTGTAGCACAAACATGCATGCACAAACGTGCACAGGGCGAATTTTGCAGTTGAGCTTAAATGCTTCTTCGATGGCAGAGTCGTGTATACTTCCAACGTGGCACTTGGTACAAAAGTGCGCAGAGTCATTTTATTGTAAAAACTAACTTAATCCACCTTTGTGGTTGATGCCTTCCTCACTTTTTACCAACAATTGGTAATATGAGTGGTTTAGAAACATATTTCAGCTATTTTTTTTAGGTCCAGAAAAATAAGTACACAGATATAACTTAAGTGGTCAGAACACGAGACAGGGTTGTCAGATCTTCAATGATGTGGGCTCGTTGGAAAGGTCTCTCGATTAACTAACCAACGATGGGTCGGATGATGGATCCGGACATCGTTTACATGCATATAAATGAGATCCGGATATATGTGAAAACACATTTTTATACATAACTTTTGAACTACTTATCGAAACTTCAAACCATTCAATAGCGATGTATGGGACCATAAACCAAGTCGAATGCAACCGGTTTGATCAAAATCGGTTCAGCCAGTGCTGAGAAAACTTGGCAAGAATATTTG
The DNA here is from genome assembly GCF_016801865.2 of Culex pipiens pallens. Classification (NCBI taxonomy): domain Eukaryota; kingdom Metazoa; phylum Arthropoda; class Insecta; order Diptera; family Culicidae; genus Culex; species Culex pipiens. The sequence continues at coordinate 59,211,035 of NC_068938.1, read as the reverse complement.
ACACATACATACATACACACACACACACATACACACACACAGACATTTGTTCAGTTTTCGATGCTGAGTCGATATGTATACATGAAGTTGGGTCTTCGAGCTTTTGATAAAAAGTTCATTTTTAGAGCAGGATTATAGCCTTACCTCAGTGAGCAAGGCAAAATAGTAGATATTTGTTGTTTCAATGTTTTATGCGTAGTAACTTTGAATTGTTGCTAGTTAAAGAACATTTTTCTCAACAATACTTTTTAATAGACTTGTTTATCGTTAAATTTATTGTGAAAATTGCAGTTTTTGAGAGCAACTACCGTTAAAACTTGAATTTTATGAAGAAAAACTTAGTGAAGTGCAGCCGTCCCCTAACATGACAGTTTTCGTGAGTTGCGCATATCCACCGGCAGATGGCAAGTGGGCCTCGTCAGAGTCCGCCCATTAAATACGCAACTCAAAATTTGCAAGGGAAACTTTTTTTTCGTGACGTCTTTTGCAGCACGCTCCCTTCAACTTTTCGAGACTAATATTTTAACGTGGCGTATCTCTAAACAAGTTGTTCACGAAAATGATTCCAGAATACTTTTTTTTGTCGTTTTAAACCGAATTCCGGAAAACTTTCTTTGAGTGGAATTATAATTCAAATGTTAATGTATTTTGTCAATTCAAAAACAATGTTGGAAAGTATTACTTTTCGAAACAAGTGCTGAAAAGTAGAATTTATCAGCATTTTTTTTTTTTTTTTAAATGTTACTATTCGATTCTGTTATTTTTGGTACAGAAAAGTTCATCGTTCAAGAATGACAAAAAAGCAAGTAAAACATTTTCAAATATAATACTAGATTCAAAAATTTATAAACTATTGTATGTCAAATGTGCAGAAAATATCACAATTGTTTCTTTTTTGACAGTGAAAATCAAACCGTTGATTTTCGTGTTATCATCAAATGAAAAATGAGGGCTCATTAGGCGACAATAAGAAAGCTTTTTTTATGCAAAAAATAAATAAATAAATAAAGTCATGTATGATAAGATGGAAAATTTTATTTTGAATATTTTTTTAAAATTTTATATTATCTCAAATTTTCAGGCTAACCAGGTGCCATAAGCAAAAAAAAAATCGGTTGATGAGTTTCCTTTTTTATATTCACGCTTATTTCCATTATTCAATTCCAAACTAAATTTCTCAGATTTAAATATTCCAAAGAAAAAATTATTGTTGGTGTTTTGGAAAAAGAAGGTTAAATCTTATGAAAGTAATGTAATTAATAGAGATTATCTTTTCCTTTTAGTTCATTCAAATATTCAAATCTTATAAAAAGGAAAGGCATCATTCTCGTATAAATATTCTTTCTATAACATAAAACTCATTTAAAAAAATGAATCTTCATAAATTTCTTAGTTCTTGGAATAATTTATTTTTTCATCGAAAAAAAAACTAAAATAGCTTTAAAAACTTCTTTATAACCCAGACCCAGAAAGGTTATTTTTTCATTTAGAACAACAAAAAAATCATTTTAAAATTTCGTGCATTTTGCACCTTTGCCGGATCCATTTTTAGAGTTAAATAATGTTGCTGGGGTTGTTGCTCAAAATGCATGTGCCTCATTAAACCACACTCGCGACCAATCGCTGGTTATTTTTATCAGGGCTGCGGAGTCGGGTCACATTTCGAACGACTCCGACTCCGACTCCGACTCCAGCTTTCTGAGTTAAGCCGACTCCGACTCCAACTCCGGCTCCGGCATTCAGCTCGAATCGACTCCGGCTCCGACTCCGACTCCGGCCTACCAACTCTAGCCGACTCCGACTCCGACTCCGACTCCAGCTTTCAACAAATTTTTGACTCCGGCTCCAACTCCGACTCCGAAACCTGCTCAGTATTGAGAATACCTAAAAAATTGTATTCATAACATCACTCACATGTTCAGTTCACACTTGCGTGAATAGGGGGATGGCGTCGCTATTTTTAGACCACGTTTTCCACTTTTTCTCATCGAAACCGACTACTTTATCGACTTAATTTTGCTGGGCGAGATAGGACGCCGTCTATTTTAAGACGATGACTCAGCACTTTTCCACTCGTGCACCTCAAAAAAACAGGTGGCAGCACGATGTAACGCCACGTCCCTATACCGTAAACCAGGGAAATGATAAGTACGAATTTGATACAAACACAATAATATGAAAGCTTGATAGAGAAGTGTTCAGATTATCGCAAGAAGTAGTTTTCAACAAGTTTTTAAATGTTTCGGAAGTTAACTGCCTAGAATTATGAATACATTGATAAATAGTACTATTCAAATACTCTTGTTTTGAAGTACACCTAGTTTCGAGTAGAAATCTCGCAATCGAGAACGCCAATGCTGTAGAGCGAATAATTTAGATTTTTTCAATGTTACCAAGATTTATGGTATTTGAAAAAAAGATTTGTTCAATGATATTTTTAAGGATCAACACTCGTATATTTGTTTATTTGATGGTTATTAATAAAATGGTGACCACTTATTTTTGGTATTTTTTTCAGTTTCATTTTTTTCAACACGACAGTTTGTTTTGTTTTTTGTAAGTTCCAAGTAATAGATTGATTTAATAGTTGATAACTTGTTGGTGCCACCAACTTGGTGAAGTAATACTGTCAATTTAACAAATGATTTTAAAACGTTATCATTTTTGTTAAGTGCTGATAGTGAACCTTTATTTTTCCGGATTTATAAAATACGGTGATTATTATTTTTTCATTGATTTTTTTAATGTACCTCATAACTATTTTTAAAAAAATTAAGTGCAACTTGGAACCTTCAAGACAATAACTATCCGGAAAAATGATGACTGGGTGTGTACTTTTTTTTAGATAGGTTTTGATAAAATTTGGTTCAATTTGAACTAATAAAACACATAAATAAAAGCAAAAAAGGCAGTAAAAATCAATTGAATATTTTTCAAAATTTGACTACACAACAACAATTGTTTAATCTATATATATAAAAAATTTCGACGGTGTTGTTCGAACGCGAATCAGTTCAATACGGAGCTTCGGATCGAGGTGCTTTTTGTTGCGTTGGGTTCGTATAAGTCCAAGGAAGGTTCTTACGCCAAAAAGTGACAACTTTGGCCACTCTGAAACCGATTCCGGAAAGTCTGCAGATTGTATGGGAAAAGTTACTTAAAATCAAATTTTGATCACAGGAGGCTGAATTACCAAACAAGCAAGAAACGTCAGGAAACCTTATAAGGGCAGGACGAAGTTTGCCGGGAAGAGCTTGTATTTTATGAGTTATGACACTACAAACATGGGCAAGAGAGGATAACAGGTTATAATTTAGTGATCAAAGTGAAAAAACACTATAAGAACAATCCAATCATAATAAAAGTGCTTTAAAACATAATGGCATCTGATAAATATCTTGAACCAACAAATAAATTAAATAAAAAAAAATGTCAACGCAGTGCAAGCAATTTATAAAATAAATTTAAAATATATTACAGGAATTAACCTGAATTATAACAAATCGTCGCTTGTGTGTTATCTTGTGACACGTCTGCTGTAAAACTATAGGATGTGTCACAAGATAGCACACAAGCGACGAAATACTGAACAGTAAATAAGTTCATTAATTGTGATAAATTTTGGATAACTCCGACTCCGGCTCCGACTCCGGGTTTATCAGAAATGTTCGACTCCGGTTCCGACTCCGACTCCGACTCCAGCTCAAAAAATTTAGCCGACTCCGACTCCGACTCCGACTCCAGCTATTCGAGTTTTGACGACTCCGACTCCGACTCCAACTCCAGGTCCCCAAAAAGACCCGACTCCACCGACTCCGGCTCCGACTCCGACTCCGACTCCACAGCCCTGATTTTTATAAAAGTTTTATCCACGCTTCATTTGAAACTAATCCTTGTTGATGACGCCAGAAGTGTCTTCGTTCCCAGAACCACATGCACCCAATTCAACTAAAATAATGCGCACTTCAACAGTTCTCTGTTAGAGTTCGCTGTCTCCATTACCCACCAGAACCCATCATTACCGTTCCATTGAACCATGTTTTAATTAGTTTCCGAAACATCACCAGCAACATTAGTGACAACTGACGATGGGTATCTTTCTACCATTTTCCAGACTCATTTGCATCCAAACGGCGCTCATTGCCGGGCTGATCGGGGTTTTCGAGTGGTTCAACTGTTTAATGTATCTGAGCGATTACCAGCCCGCGTCCGAGTTCTGCCTGCCGCAGTGCTACATCACCCTGATAACCAGTGTCGTGGGCGAGTCCCAGTTTGTCGGTTACGTCAAACTGCTCGAAATGCGTTTGCAGCTCATCAACCAACTTCTGGCGCGGCTTAACGAGCTGGACGAGCGGGGCGCAGAACTAAACGAAGCTTTCGCCAGCACCACCACCAACAGCAGGAGCCGCGAATTGGGGTGAGTAGTTCTCGGGGAAAATGGAAATTTTTTTGATTTTAAGATTCATTTGTTTGACTCAATCGTTAAATGCAAAATTCACAAGGTAAGCATTTTGTCGTGATCGAACTTGCTTGACACATTGGTTTATTAGTCTAAAAAAAGCAATTACAAATAAACGTTAAAAATACACATATATTTATTAATTAAGGTGAAACGAAATGCCAGTTCTGTTCAGTTTCAGAACTCGACAGATTGCTTACTATCACGGTGTATTTTTCGAGAACATTAAGATAAAAAATTCGGCAGGTTTGATATTTTGATGCCTCTGTGCTATCTTGTGCTAAGCTTGCTGGATTTCCTATCTAGTTAGCATAAGAGAGCACAGAATTATTTGGCACCATGAAAGAAGGGTTCTTTCTCAACATTTCAGAAGCAACCCTTTTTTCTGGAGATTTTTCTCTCGCTTAAAATCGCTTAAAATCGAATAGTTACATATTTGACCAGTATTTGACCTCCAATAATCATAGATCTGGACAACATTTTCTTCAAAATATCTGAGATACAGCCTCTGATTATTGTTAGATTAATACTTCAGTGCTCATAACTTTTGATAGGGTTGTCTGATCTTCTGAAATAATGTCATATAATCGAGATAAAAAGTACAAATAAACCATTTCTGTTATATTAACAAAAAATATACAAGATTTACAAAAACCTTTATTTGAAAGATTATTAAATCACTTTACAAATGGGTCAAAGGGTCATTTTGCACGATCTCAGGCATACTTTGGTCATCCGTGTTTAAATCGATAGGTTTGATTCTCAATGTTTAAAAAATAAACTTTTGTGTAATTTTGTTATGATTACTAAAAAAATAGTTTCAAATTAAGAGTTACCTTTTATGAGGTTCAAATTCACTTATTTTGGGAAATGTTATGCCAAATTATAAAATTTCGATACTATCCATTAAAAATGAGTAGTTTCCGAGATTTCGCGAGTTTGAAAATGAGGGTTTACTGGATGACACTGAGAAAAATTAATTTATCGAGAAATTCAAACTTTAAGAGGCTGTATTTGGACATCCAACCAGCAAAGTCAAAAAAAGGAATTCGTGGAAATGTTCTCAGCTCAAACACCGTACTTGAAAAATGCGATTTTTACCAAAAGAGGCAAATTTTATTTTGAATCTCTAAAATGATTTTTGAGGATAAAGTGTGTTTACAAATATTTCAGATTTTTTCCAAAAAACTTTTTATTTCAAAAATGTATATCTCTGGTACCAGATTAAGCGTAATCCTAAACTCCAACACAAACGAAACCGTTTTCAGTCCCTAAAAAAAAAATTTAAAAAAATCGAAAATTCAGGAATTCACTATGTTGTGATACTTGAAAAACGTTTGGAATTCATGCATAAAAAGATTTCATAAGACTCATGTTGTATGTATGTATGTATGTATTAGTACCCCCGTCTTGGCAGGACTTGGCCATGACCACAGTATGTTTCAACTGAGACGGTTTGGTTAGTAACCGACTTATATCTTAAGGACCTTAAAAGATTATCATTTTCTATCCAACAATTTCTTATGATATGATTAAATAGACAATGACTTTCATGTGACTTGGGCCAGGCGATCCACGACTCCCTCATCCAGTCCATTAAATATATGAAGGCCCTGGGATTATTTTTTGAGAGGGGTTAGTATTTTTTTGGGGGTTATTAGGCGTTTGAAATATGGGTTATATAATATAATGAAAACAATTAGCAATTATATAATGTAAAACAAATAAAAGATCAAGTATCAATACATGCAATAGAACTTCACAAATTGTTTCGAAGCATTCATTCTTTTTAATCTTCATAAATAAATGGAATATTCTATAAAATAAATCGAAATAAGAAATTAAAGTAAAAAGAAAATTAAGGTACTCGTTAAATTAAATATACCAAAAGCTGATGGAATTGTAGAGGCTAGCTGACAAAAGCTTCGAAACAGCTTCCAAAGCCTAGGATTTATACAACTCTCCCAATTTTGGAAGCAGGAATTTTATATTGCCATTGAAAACAAAAATAATTTCTTAAAAAAATTAGGCAAAAAACAAAACTATGTAACGTCATGATTCGAAATCCGGACACTTAGTAGCATATCATTTTTGTTATAGTTGGCAAAAAATCATGTAATATGTTGGAAATGTAGGAAAATCATCAGGATGTAGTATAAACAGTCAGTTTCAAGAAAGTGCATGCAAAATATGTCTTTTCTAACAATTTATCATCAGAATTTTAAAATTAAAATGACTTGTTGTGCTTCGAATCCCGGACACTGATAAAAGCTGATTTGAAATCCGGACACTTTTGCTTCGAATTCCGGACACTCGATTTTACTTATGAATCGCACAAATTTTGACTGAAATGTTAGTAAAAGGCATTCTCTAGGTCTCTAATAAGCTGTTAACATCAAAACAATCGACAGTTTATATAAAAATTTGCTAGAATTTAAGAAAATAGAAACCATAAATTTCTGCTTTGCCTTCCCGGTGCTTCGAACGCCTATGAAATATTTCAAGTGAAATGTTTCGCATTTTTGGTAAACTTATAATTTTATTGTATTTAATTGTGTTGGCATTAACTACAGCGTTCAAACAAACTTTAAATAAAAGTTGATGTTGGAATTCATCAAATAACACAGTTTTGACATTCATAATGCGAACTTATATCCAAATAATTGATAAAACAAGATGAAGTGTCCGGGTTTCGAAGCGTCCGGGAATTCGAATCATGACGTTATGCTTAAAAAACGGCAATTCATCCAATCGAATGATTTAGTCTTGGAAAACTACGTAACAAAATATTACTGATTCCAAAATCGAGACATAACAAGAAATAACTACTGAATATCATTAAATAGTCTCCCAGATGGTACAAAACGTGGTCCTGAAAAACAATGGTGTTAGATGAAATATAGATAGTAATGGTATAATATAATAATGATAAATATAATAAATGTAAAATATTAAATAAAAAACTAGTAGTGTCACAATTATAATAAAAATATTAAATATAAAAATATGTAATCAGATCATAACAAATGTTTCGAAGTTGAAAACGATCAATTAATTAAAGAAAGAAATTAAAATGATCTTATTTTAGAAGTAATTCTTGTACTAAATATTGAATAATCCCATACAACTTATTTTAAAATTGAATCTTATAAATGTTTTTAAAAAGGGATAGGAACTTGGATAAGGATAATAAATGCAATAATATTTTTTCATGCAACTACTTATTTAAAAATTTAGAAAAAAAACATCGGACCAAGACCATACTTTATCAGCGGCAATTGAAAACGAATAAACAAACAAACTTCGAAATACTTGTCAAATCCAAATTTTAGTTAGAAGCTATACCATGTCCAAATTTCGACAACCAGAATTTAAAATGCTGATTTAAAACTAATTTGATTAAACTCATAGCAATTGGAAACTTAAAAAGCATCAAAAAGTTTTGATTCCATTAAAAAATGTATTCGTTTATGATAGACAATCAAACAAAACTAATAAAAAAAAAGCAAAGCAATCCACTTTAACGACCCCCGGGTCTTTTGTGGGCTCTGTTGCAAGTTTCTGCTCATTTCTAGGCGTCCGAAGGTTATGTGTGGTGAGTCACTCAAAACCTCTTTTACGCTAATGGACCGACGTTTTACTTCCCCATCCGATAGAAGGCGTGGTCAGGCAAATCTCGTCTCGAAAAATGCCACCGGGTCCGTCTGGGATTGAACCCAGGCCATACTGGGGTTTGGAGGCTACCACGCTAACCACTAAACCACCGGACCCGGCTAACTAATGCTAGAGCCAAAATCAAGACATAACATAGAAAATTAGATTATTCAATTTGTTAATTTGTTATCATTATTTTATCTTAAGTGAGCATGAAATACAACATAACAATTTAAACCTATTTCAAAACAAATGCTTTTAATTAATTTTGTTAAATACAGCCGCTAGATGGATCCGCGAACTGCATTCTGAAATTTTAAATGGATCATAAACACAGAAATGACAGCTTATACAAGAGAATGTTAAATATTAAATATTATACAACATCAGAAAGGAAATATAATAATGCGAGTTATGACAAAACTGTTAAGTATTATATTGTCCACAATGAAAATACGGATATTTTTTTTCAAAATCGAGATGTTTGTTCAAGGTTTTGAAAATCTCTCCAGATTCAGGTTACACTGCTCTTCAAAAAAGTAAAAATGAAAAGTTTCCTCTAAACTATAAGAGACTAGTAAAACCTTAAAGTATAAATCATACAAGTTATTAATCTTCTGAGTGGAAACGAGGATAATTAAATTAGTTAACATTTTAATAGATCACACATGAACAACATAAAACGAGCTCACCCGAAAGTCGCAGTAGGCATTGAAATTCTGCCGCTTGATTGCGGCTGCAGCAGTCTCTCCGGCAATTGCCTCTCTCTTTTCCTCAAACCTGCTCATTGAGCACGACGGAGACGACGACCGTTAGTCACCATCTCACCATTACAAATCACGAAAAACACCGTTACCGACAAACACTCTCAGAGATTTTCCGTAGTTCCACGCAGATTTTGCTCTTCTCCGAAAACATAGTCCTGCTCGGGCTTTTCTGATATCTCTCTCTTTCTCTCTCTTTCGAAGCCAATCACTTAAATTCTTCCTCGCTCTCGCTCAAAACAATCTTTTTTTCCGCCTAGTTTCCTCGACCCAGCTCCCGACGAACCGCCATCTTAAATTTAATCCAATTTTTCACCAAATTGTCTCTTATTACCATTTTTTCGGATTTTAAATCAAATTTCAACTCAAACAAGACAGCGACCACCGCCATCGGTCTTTTGACACCTCACAGATCGCCCAAATCCACAAGAAGCGGTCCTTTTGTACAACGCGTGCTCGCCAAAAAAAACCGTTTTCACTATAAAATATGGCTCCTTCCACGACCATTCATCTAATTTCTCTACTTTTCAACAAACACTCGTGTCAAAACTAAAAACCACCGTGAAAACCGACGCCAAAGAGGCCGGGCCAGTCGGCAACTGCGCTTCTCCTCTCCACCAATTTAAAACTCCGTTGTTCAGCGCCTCTGCTAACAGAAATTCTAAATCCGTTACCAAAATCCCGGAAAATACACATTTTGAACTAAAATTTCACTTAAAACTATAATATAAAAATTCGGAGCGAAAAAACGCGGAGCAAAAATCCAAAACGTCAAGACGCGCGCAAAAGATTTCATAAGACTCATGTTGTCATTAAACGATAGGGTTTTTATTTTCATGGATCAAGATGCAATACAAATATTTGATCTTTATTTTAGTTTTGGCCTTTTGCCAGTCAGATTCATACCAAAAACATGATTTTTTTTTCAAATGCTCATTAAATTTGAAGTTGCTCATTTTTTTTCCAGTAGACTCAAGGCATGCAGCTCGTAGGAAATTTCATCACGAAAATGTTTGTGTAACAAATGAAATTTCGACACTCCCGAGCCGAACTATCTGAGTTTTAGTGAGAAAGTTTACTTTTATACTTTTTATTTGACATCCAAAAGTTGCTTCATAATATTATAGTTTTCTTTTTTAACTAATGCCAATTTATAAAATGATATTTTCAATATTTTGAAGACAATCGGAAAGAAAAAAAACATTGTCCAGATAAGTTCTACAGTAAAATATCAATTAAAGTGGAACGCAAACCGAGATATAAACGAACTTGCTAATGATTTAAACTGCTGCTAACCGCAAATTACTTTCTAACTGGGCGTAACACCAAATCTTCACTGTTCACATGAAATTAAATTCCAGATTTGAATTTAGCGTCTAAATTTACAGCATATCTTGAAATTAAGGGCCTATCTTTTCTTGTGAACTCCGAGAAATCCTGAAAAACTATTTTTTACCGATAGAATATTTTGAATCGAAAATATTCTTTATTAGGAAGGGTTCCCATGGGTGCACAGTAAAAAATTGTGTGAATTTGGAAGGTGTAATTTTGGAAGAATATTACCTTTTTTATGATGTAATTTTACCTCAATTAAGACTGAAAAAGCAATATTACAACAGAAAAGTGGTAAAATTACAGATTTTCAGAGGGAAAATTACACATTTTTTCTGACATAAAAGATGTACTCCTTTCCAGATGTAATATTACCATGATTTTTTTTCTGTGTGTTCTCCAATTATAATATTTTGCTTCCTGCATTCTCCATAGAATTTTATATGAGGAATATTAACAGTTTGAATGGATGAAGAATTAAAAACAATTTTAAATAATCGTAGGCCGAAATGAGGTAAGAACTTAAACGTAACTTAAACGCTCTGTATCTCGTTTCCTCAGAGAATCCACCCCCCGGTCGATGGCGTCGAAAGTTAATGAGCTGTGGTGGCACGACGGCGAAGTTACCGAGAACCGACGCCACCGCATTTTCCAACCGCTTTCACACCCAACTGCCAACGCTAACAATGGCTTCGTTAAGGAAATGACGTTCAAGAAGCTGACGACGACGCCACCGAAGTCAACGGTGGAAATTGGCCAAGACAAATACGATCCCAAACGTCACCGTGGTTGTGGTACTGGCGGTGGTGAGGGTGGTACTGGCGAGACAATAAAACGTCGACTCCGCGGAAAACGACTGTTCGCGATTCGACGACATTCGGCGCGGGGGCGGAATCAACGGTAAGAACAAATTGACTGGTTGGTGGTTTGTTGAAGAGTTTTACTTCTGGCTGGTTGGTTGGTTTGATGCTTCTTGGAGATCGGAGCCGCATCCTAAATGGAACAACGGGTTATGAGCCAGATCTGCCCATCGTTGGGACAAATTTTATTGCTTCCCTGAGTGATACTGGAAATATATGCCCAGAATCATTAAAAGAATAACATAAATTTTTGAATGGACATTTTCAAAATAAATAGATTAAAAAAAACAAACAATGCCACTAATCAATCACTTCCTCCAACAGGTCTCCCACTACTCACCCAGTTAGTAATACCTCATCCCATCAAATAACAACGATAGCTGCTGCTGTCACAATGACAAACGACACAGCCGCCGCCGCCGGAAGACATCGTTTATCGAACCGGGTCACTCCGGTTCCGACCATAGGTGACGGTCAGGAACTCCGGTGGTCGCCACCACAACCGGCAGAGAAACCCACGGCCATCACCGGAATAATTAAACTCGAATCGACCGACCCGGATTACACGCGGAAGGAAATTATTCAAAGCATTAAAAATTTATACTCACATTTGCATTTATTATCGCTCAATATGAATAAAGCGTACGGCGTGCAGTTGATTTTCACGCTGGCAACACTGTTCATCACCGTGACGACCCTGCTCTACCACTGCACCATGAAAGCAATCAGGTAATGGAAAGTGCCCGAGGTTGGTGGAGCCAGGTTCAGGAAGAGGACATTATGCACCTTGCATATACGGTTGAGCACGTGGTTCGCGACACTCCGAGCGAGCACTGGTCACTGGTTTATGGTGTGGCACTTTGCTGAACCATGTTGGTTAATAATTCACTAACGCCCAATGAATGGTGGTGATTGTTTCACAGCTTTTAAACCGAATGGTGTAAAAAAGAAGGTTTTAAATAATTTGTTCGACAGGTTCAATCTCGAATCAATGCCGGATTTTAATCAGCATTGAATATTTTGAATTAAAATTGGAATCGCATTGAACAAGGGGGTTTTAATCAGAAGGTGAAAACCAAAAATATACTTTCCTTGTTGTGATTCAAATACACGATTTGCTAGATATAATATAATTATAATACAAGTCACAAGATACTAAACGCATCCTGGTTTTGTAAAGGGTGTTTCAATTTAATTTCAATATAATTTCATGTTTTAAGTAAGTTTTGTACACCAGTCATTGGCCTTTTTTTAAAATGGGAGGTGTTTTTTTAATCCAATTTCAATAAAAGCTGAAAAAAAAACTCCCTGCAATATTGTCACTCTTCGTCGACCTCGTTCATGTGTCAATCGCGTTCTGACCGGAAATCGTCGCCAATTGTCGTACTTACATCAATTTTCAGGCTGTGTCAATCACGAAAAGATTGAAACTTTTTTCATATGAAGAGCGATAACAATGCACGGAGTTTTTTTTCGGTTTTTTTTGAATATCTCAGGATTTAAATTTTGGGGATCTTTGAGGGTCAAAAGGTGAGGCATTGTGAGCCGCACTAAATGGCGTTCTTAACTCAATTTGGCCCAAAATCGACATACGACAAGTTAGCACGAAAGCGACGACGTGTAAGTAATTATAACTCGGGACACCGGCAAACAAATTCAACCAAAATTCAGAACAATACACAGAATGGTCAACCAAACAAAACGTGTTTGTTATTGTTTACATTTGAAGCCCTCGTTTTTGTTTATTCAAGATCAAACATTAAATCGCGTTTTTTCTCGGAACGTCGTTTTGTTTTTGTTTTTGTTTTTGTTTTTGTTTTTGTTTTTGTTTTTGTTTTTGTTTTTGTTTTTGTTTTTGTTTTTGTTTTTGTTTTTGTTTTTGTTTTTGTTTTTGTTTTTGTTTTTGTTTTTGTTTTTGTTTTTGTTTTTGTTTTTGTTTTTGTTTTTGTTTTTGTTTTTGTTTTTGTTTTTGTTTTTGTTTTTGTTTTTGTTTTTGTTTTTGTTTTTGTTTTTGTTTTTGTTTTTGTTTTTGTTTTTGTTTTTGTTTTTGTTTTTGTTTTTGTTTTTGTTTTTGTTTTTGTTTTTGTTTTTGTTTTTGTTTTTGTTTTTGTTTTTGTTTTTGTTTTTGTTTTTGTTTTTGTTTTTGTTTTTGTTTTTGTTTTTGTTTTTGTTTTTGTTTTTGTTTTTGTTTTTGTTTTTGTTTTTGTTTTTGTTTTTGTTTTTGTTTTTGTTTTTGTTTTTGTTTTTGTTTTTGTTTTTGTTTTTGTTTTTGTTTTTGTTTTTGTTTTTGTTTTTGTTTTTGTTTTTGTTTTTGTTTTTGTTTTTGTTTTTGTTTTTGTTTTTGTTTTTGTTTTTGTTTTTGTTTTTGTTTTTATTTTTGTTTTTGTTTTTGTTTTTGTTTTTTGTTTTTGTTTTTGTTTTTGTTTTTGTTTTTGTTTTTGTTTTTGTTTTTGTTTTTGTTTTTGTTTTTGTTTTTGTTTTTGTTTTTGTTTTTGTTTTTGTTTTTGTTTTTGTTTTTGTTTTTGTTTTTGTTTTTGTTTTTGTTTTTGTTTTTGTTTTTGTTTTTGTTTTTGTTTTTGTTTTTGTTTTTGTTTTTGTTTTTGTTTTTGTTTTTGTTTTTGTTTTTGTTTTTGTTTTTGTTTTTGTTTTTGTTTTTGTTTTTGTTTTTGTTTTTGTTTTTGTTTTTGTTTTTGTTTTTGTTTTTGTTTTTGTTTTTGTTTTTGTTTTTGTTTTTGTTTTTGTTTTTGTTTTTGTTTTTGTTTTTGTTTTTGTTTTTGTTTTTGTTTTTGTTTTTGTTTTTGTTTTTGTTTTTGTTTTTGTTTTTGTTTTTGTTTTTGTTTTTGTTTTTGTTTTTGTTTTTGTTTTTGTTTTTGTTTTTGTTTTTGTTTTTGTTTTTGTTTTTGTTTTTTGATATTTACTTGTTTTTTTAAATGAAATTCAGGAAACAAATCTCAAAAAAGAAGAGAAGATTTTACCAGTTCATACGGATTTACCATTTGTATATGTTTGGCAAGTTGATGACGTTTTTTTTAAAGCCTACAACTTTGCTAAAGGTACCTAAACCATCAGAAATTCCCTTCGAATGATCTGTATTATCAAAAATTTTCATAGCACTTGTGTATGAATAGCTTCCAAGTTTGTATGGAAATTTATATAAAATATAACCAACAAAATTTAGGCTATCAAAATGTGCTTAAGAGATTAAAATTGCCTTTTCAAAATGATGAATTATTATTATTATTATTGTTATATGAATTTAACTTTCATATGGAACTTCTGCATAGTATAGCCCTAAAGTTGTGAACTGGAATATATTCCAAATTTTCGATATCAAAGATCCAAACCATTCTTGTGTCATTTTCATATTCGGATCAAAAGCTCGTTCCTTGCAAAAATGTTCTCAAACCAAGCAAAATATCATATTGTGTCCTGAAACTCGCTCCATCATCCGATCTAAATTCCACGCAAAAAAACCGCACATGCTGCCCAACCAACTGCCAAAATGTGCCAAAATTGAAGCGCCACCCAACGAGCGGGGATGGTGAATTGTAACGAACATAACCTGTACATTCTCGCAGGCTTTTGCTGCGCCATCCCGCGACGAGTGAGGACGCGGTTCAACGCGCCTGGACGCTGCTGAGTGGACTTCTGTGGGCCATGGTTTGCGCGTATCGGGTGTTCCGAATCTGCAACAGTTGTAACTCCGCCAAAAACGAGGTACGTCCTAAACCGGGTCATGAGTTTTTTTTTTGTTGGTCGGGCCATGTACAAGCCCGGATGTATGCAAACAAAGTTCTGCGCGATGACAAAAACGGCCACCTAATGGCGAGTCTGCGATCAGCAGAGAAGCGAGTCAGACGTGCGTCCCTCACAAACCAAAAAAGTGCTAAAAAGTGCAAAAAATGCCTCACGGCAAGAAAAAGAGGCGGTCCTCACCAGCAGGATCGGCAGATTTGAAAAAGCTAAAGAATGCCGAAGCGCTACCTGCAAAGCCAGGCAGTTTGAGCAAGGACGCTCAAGATTCGTCTGGAAACCAGTTCGCTACCCTCCCTGTAGACGTGAGCGAGAAGGAAGTATTTGAACGACGGGAAAAGTTGCCACCCATTTTTGTGAAAACATCGTCATCGGATTCGGTGCGAAAGTGGCTGACCGGGTTTATCAAATCTGGTGCTTTACGAGCATCCATTCGCTTGTGTGCTGATGGACTCAAAATTCTGCTGCCTACCAGAAAGGATTACAACTACGTTCGGGATTTCCTGAACAACACAAAGATTGAATACTACAGCCATGACGATCCAGGTAAACGCCCCATGAAACAGGTCCTCCGAGGTCTGTACGACATGGATGTGAGTGTGCTGAAAGAAGAGCTCAAAACTCTTAAGTTGAACGTGATCGAAGTCTTCAAGATGACGAGACACAACAAGGACATCAAGTATCGTGATCAACTGTACCTGGTTCATCTCGAGAAAGGATCGACAACGCCGTCTGAGCTGAAAGCAGTTCGGGCAATTTTCAACATCATCGTGACTTGGGAACGTTATCGTCCAGTGCACCGTGACGTGACACAATGTTCGAACTGTTTGCAGTTTGGGCATGGTGGAAGGAACTGTTTCATCAAGAGTCGTTGTGCAACCTGCGGAGGTGAGCACAAAACTCAAGCTTGCGAAACAATCAACGAGAACATAGAAGCCAAATGCTTCAATTGCGGCGGCGACCATTCGACCAAGAATCGAAGCTGCCCAAAACGTGCTGAGTTTGTGAAAATTCGGCAGCAAGCGACGACGAGGCACCAACCAAATCGTCGCAAAACACCACCAACTTTCACGGACGTGGATTTTCCTGCTTTGGCGTCACCTGGAGCGGAATCTGTTCGAGTGGTTCCAAATCTGCAGCCATTGCCGTTGAATCAGCGGCCAAAAGTTGCAGAGAATACAACACCTCCTGGCTTCAGTCAGCAACCGAGGGAAAACCAACCAGCATCAACAGATGAAGGCAGTAGTGACCTGTTTTCACCACAAGAACTTATGAACATTTTCATCGAGATGACAACAACACTGCGTGGTTGCAAAACTCGTGCGGAACAAGTAAGAACGCTTGGAGGATTTATCTTAAAATACAGTTTGTAGTTTACTCGTTCTAATGACTTTGAATATTTCAATGAATTTGCTTTCTTAGTTTTAAGTTAGGATTAGTTGTTAAAGTGAGTTTTTTTCTTTTTTACCCAAATGTATTCGATTCAATGCAAAAATGTAAAACAATTTGAAGTAAATAAATGAATGTGAACAGTTAATAAGAAAACGAAAAATATAACAAAGATGAAGAGCATGTAGCCATACCACTTAGAATGTAAATGAAATGTAATTATTATAAGAAAGTTCAATAAAGACATATTTAATTTCAAAAAAAAATTTCCACCTAATGGCGAAATCATTCCAAAATTGTGTGTGAAAAGTTGGTGGTCTGCTGTACTGTGGGTGAAATTTAATAGGAATTTGGTTTATTATAAAATCAGGTTTAACTACTTCTAGTGTAAATGTAAAATGTCGGCACCGGCTTGATTTCTTTATGTAATAGATGATGAAAATAAGTGAACCCACTGTTCTCGCTGAGATCGAACGGATAACCAGAAAACCTAAACTCGTTCAAGTCTAGAGGACCATTGACCATTGGTGGTACAACGTATGCAACATTCACAGCACCAAAGTGTGATGTTCACATACGGTTCGTTTGCGACGCATCAATGTTACAGATTGTATTGCAATATGGGACGAACTATCCCCCGAATGGATGCTCCAAAATCCAATCGAACCAATTTTACGATGAGCTGGTACGAAATTTGGGCATCAAATTTATGCAAAACCATGCAAATCCTTTTTGCAGATCACTCATGCGCCGGCAATGGGTGAATGCCGAGATAGGAAATTTGAAGAAGTTTGGTCGGGGTTAGTTTGGTTTCGATTTCGATTTTGAATGTGCAATTCAATTACACTCAACCGAATGCTTTGTGCAACTTGGTTGAACAAGTGAACTTAATTTGTTCAAATTTCGATGCCTACATCTGGCTTGTTTTATTTTTTCTGTATCTAAAAACAGTGTTGCCAGAACATCAAACTTTTTAGTTATTAGAAAAACTTCTTCAAATGTCTTTCCTACAATGCACAGGAAGGCGATACCGGAAACATTAATTTACTCTTTAAAAGTTACAATTGAGTATACTTTACTCATAACGTTTGGCAATGTTGCTAGATCATTTATAATTAATTCTCATTCGATTTTTCTCTGAAATATCGTTTAACTTCGAATAATATTGTAGTGAATTAAAAAAAAAAGAAGGGAAATGGTTTGTTGCAGTTTTTCATCAAATATCTAGAACAAAAAAAAAACAATATTGTAGTTTTTTAGTTAAACCTGAAGTGAAAAATAGGAAAATTGATTCTCTCATCTATTTTATTTTTCACTTTTTTGCTCGGCTTGAAACTGAAAACGCGTTGACCCGGAAAAACAAAAACCCTTTTTGGCCACGGTCGGTGACGCTCCGTCAGGCTCAACAAATTGGGTGCCTCATCCACGGCCTGGGAATACACTCGAAATGCAGCGACACCAAAGCTATGGTTAGTATTTGCGTGCGTCAATTATTTAGCTCCAAACTACAGCAATTCAATTGCACCGGCTGTCGCTTTCGGTTGAGCGCTGCTGGGTGATTGATTGGAAAGTTTGGGGGAAATTTTCATTTCAGCTAAATTTAAAAGGATAAACTGTTTTAGGTGAAGCTGCTTTCATTGCAACTGCTGCAGCAAAGAGTGGATTTCACCGCATGTGGACTGTTCAGCATCGACCATGGATTGATCTTCAATGTAATCTTATGTTTAATAATGTTTCTTAATCAAATTTAACGTTTTATTCATTTCAGATGGTTGGATCAGTAACCACTTACATATTGATTCTGTTACAATTTGATATTGCGCAAAACAAGTCTGACTGGCAAATGGTGCCACAGTAAATATCAATATCAAATTTAATTAATCATTTGATTGCACTTCACCAAGCAACACTTCAATGGACACATTACTTGTTAAAACAAACGCCTTTGGGTATGCAACCGTCGTCAGTAGAAACGCTTGGAATGTGCAGTAGCCTGTCCCATTTTGAGGTCATGTCGAGGAATTTCAGGTGCTCACTTCTTAAATGATAGATTATGATGTTAGGAACAATGTTTTCTTAGACAAGAAAAAATAATAAAATACTTTCTCGCACCCCCTAGTCGATTTACTGAAAAAAGTCACTTTTTTGAACAAATTTTCTAAAATCGCTTGGAATCAATACAAAAACTGTTTCGATCAGGTGTGTATTATCTTCAAACGATAGGTTTTTGTCCATAGATTAAGATGCACTATCAATATTGGACCAAAATTTAAGTTTTTGGACTTTCCCAGGCGGATTTGTGTCGAAAAAATCGCATTTTTTCGAAACTTTTTTCAGAAATGTTCATTTAATTTAGGGTAGCATATTTTTCCCAGTAAAACCAATACATGCAGCTTGTAGGAAATTTCATGGCGAACATTTTTCCCTCTGAGAAAATGCAATTTCGACACTCCAGAGCCGAGATATTTGAGTTTTAGTGAGGAAAAAAGTGCCAATTTTCAAAATTTCTCAGAATTCAGAAGCAAGGCCTACTAATTACACGATGTAGCAAGCATATGTCTCAAAGGTCAGGGTATGCTTTTTTATAGTAATTTTGGCCGCTGAATCCGAATCTGAAATCAAATTTCGTGTAAACAGTGATGTTTTGGAGCTACACCCTTTTGGAATGCTATTTGCGTGTTTAAGAGGCAGTTTTTGTAAATGCTCGGTTTGTTCTAGAGGTCGTATCGAGGTGCTCCGATTTGGATGAAACTTTCAGCGTTTGTTTGTCTATACATGAGATGAACTCATGCCAAATATGAGCCCTCTACAACAAAGGGAAGTGGGGTAAAACGGGCTTTGAAGTTTGAGGTCGAAAAAAACATAAAAAATCTTAAAATTGCTCGCATTTCCGTAAAACTTCATCAATTCCAACTCTCTTAGATGCATTCGAAAGGTCTTTTGAAGCACTTCAAAATGAGCCATAGACATCCAGGATTGGTTTGACTTTTTCTCATAGCTTTTGCAAATTACTGTAAAAAATGGTTTTTTAAACCTCAATATCTTTTTGCAACAGCCAGCAACACCAAGTTAGGGAATTTCATGGACTATAAGCCTACGGTAATAACTTTTTGGCCAATCGCAGTTTTCTCATAGTTTTTCGATTTTTCTATAACAAACATTTTACAACGTTAGTTATTGTCCTGTAGGCATCCATAGCGGCACTTTTTAGTCTCCCTTTTGTCATATTCGAAATCCTCGGAAAATTCAAACTTCAATGCCCGTTTTACCCCACTTCCCTTTGTTGTAGAGGGCTCATATTTGGCATGAGTTCATCTCATGTATAGACAAACAAACGCTGAAAGTTTCATCCAAATCGGAGCACCTCGATACGACCTCTAGAACAAACCGAGCATTTACAAAAACTGCCTCTTAAACACGCAAATAGCATTCCAAAAGGGTGTAGCTCCAAAACATCACTGTTTACACGAAATTTGATTTCAGATTCGGATTCAGCGGCCAAAATTACTATAAAAAAGCATACCCTGACCTTTGAGACATATGCTTGCTACATCGTGTAATTAGTAGGCCTTGCTTCTGAATTCTGAGAAATTTTGAAAATTGGCACTTTTTTCCTCACTAAAACTCAAATATCTCGGCTCTGGAGTGTCGAAATTGCATTTTCTCAGAGGGAAAAATGTTCGCCATGAAATTTCCTACAAGCTGCATGTATTGGTTTTACTGGGAAAAATATGCTACCCTAAATTAAATGAACATTTCTGAAAAAAGTTTCGAAAAAATGCGATTTTTTCGACACAAATCCGCCTGGGAAAGTCCAAAAACTTAAATTTTGGTCCAATATTGATAGTGCATCTTAATCTATGGACAAAAACCTATCGTTTGAAGATAATACACACCTGATCGAAACAGTTTTTGTATTGATTCCAAGCGATTTTAGAAAATTTGTTCAAAAAAGTGACTTTTTTCAGTAAATCGACTAGGGGGTGCGAGAAAGTATTTTATTATTTTTTCTTGTCTAAGAAAACATTGTTCCTAACATCATAATCTATCATTTAAGAAGTGAGCACCTGAAATTCCTCGACATGACCTCAAAATGGGACAGGCTAATGTGCAGCTAGCAATCTGTAGAAGGAAATGGGTTCTAAGTAAAATGTGTAGCGTGATGTGTGGAAACATTCAAATTTCACAGTAATAAAACGCTCTAGTTTAAATTAATTTGCTATTGCAAGATTTCACTTTTAAACAAATTGTGTTGAGCAGAAAAGAATAGTAATGTTAGTTCAAATAGCACAATATAAACACATTTTAAATTTATAGAAAAAGTTAATTATTTATCATGTTACCGTCAGTGGGGGTGACTATGGGTCAAAAAACGACACACCTCTCGTAATTTCATAGTAACAAAAACAATTTAAATAACATCGAAAATCTTTCAACGTAGATTTGTTCTTTAATTGTTTACTGAAATTTTCCCAAAATATGGCGGATTTTGATGAACACTACCTGAAATGCCAATAGTTTAAAAATTGACCAAATCTCACCCCTTAGAGGGGTCAAATGAAACTAAAATGATGCTCAAATACAACGATATGGTAAAAAACAAGTCATCCACCAGTGTCTCTTGTTCGGAAGAATCGTATTGACATGCTACAATGTTTGATGTGGAGATTTTCAAACATTCGAGTAGTTTTCGAGCAATTCCAACAAAAAATATTAGAAAAAAAATTTTTTTCGAGAGGTTATTTTTGGCCAAAAACGTACCTCAACTTTAGACAGCTGCCAAAATAACAGGATTTTTTCTGAGAACGAGATTATTTCAGCGAAGGCATCAATAGATGCCCCCTACACAACACATTTAAAAGAATTTAGTTTCATTGAGAAGAACCTGAGAAATGGTAATATCCGTAAAAAATCACTTTGACCCAGTCTCACCCCCAGACCCAATGTCACCCCCACTGACGGTACATTGCTTTTGAGCAGTTCTCTAGGATTTCGGTCATTCGATTTTTTTTGTATTTTTTAATCCGACTGAAACTTTTTTGGTGCCTTCGGTATGCCCAAAGAAGCCATTTTGCATCATTAGTTTGTCCATATAATTTTCCATACAAATTTCGCAGCTGTCCTAATCTAATCTAATCTAATCTAATCTAATCGAACACAAGCGCAGCCAGTCCGAAGAAAGCATCCTGGAAGAACTTGTGGTAAGATTACGCCTCAAGTCCTTTCTTGTCAATATTAATGATTACAGTACATCCGAGTTACCCCGAAAATGTATAGCAAAAATTAAAGCGGCCAGGCCTACTGCGTTGCATTAACCGCAGAGACAGATTCTGTGAACGGATCACATTTCACAGAATCATCAGGGGAGGAAGGATGCGTGGACATACCGTACCAAACGCTCCGAATCAGTTGTGGTGTGGTGTGTTAGTGTAAATTTGGCAGATAATAATATTTAGAGGCGGGGGGGGAGGGGGGTTGGGAGGGGGAGGAAATGAGGATAGGAGAAAGGGAAGGTGGGAAAGGGATAATATGGATATATCATTTGGTCAATAGAATATTATATAAAATAAGGGAAAAAAACTTCTATCAAATAATGATAGATAAAATGGATAGATCTCACAAACTCCTGGGTCCAACTCGATATAACCGGAAAGTGTTGTTCCACAACGCCTTGATTGTTGCTCTTGGAAAACAGGCTGTTATCTCCACAATCCTCCTCATCAGCTGGAAAAAGACTTCTAATCCACCGGAACCGAAAAACCGCCAGAAAAGTTTCACTGCAGCAGAAGTCCATCGTAAAAGCAACTGCACCGGAACAGCAGGAACCAGGAACCAATCCACATTGAAAGCGATCCATCAGAACTGAACTCCACTCGTAAATGAACTACACCGGAACTTTACTCCAACGGAAAACTTTAAAAAAAAACCTTGAGGATAATCCACTTCTTTGAAAAGAGAAAAAAAAAACGCCAGCGAAAAAAACTTTCCGTCCGAACACGCGCGTAGGTTGCTTCGATACCATACAAATTTCGCAGCTGTCCATACAAAAACTAACTTAATCCACCTATGTGGTTGGAGCCTTCCTCACTCATTACCAACTGTAGCTGTACACAAATTTCATCATTTTTTTTAGATCCGGAATAAAAAAGTATATAAATATCACTTAAGTGGCCATATGGAGCGGCCGTGGCTGACTGGTTACGGTGTTCGCTTTGTAAGCGAATGGTTCTGGGTTCGATGCCCATCTGCTCCCAACGAGAAAGTTAAGAACACATGAATTTGAAATGATAAATATGAACGAAAAATCAAAGTCGCTCGAGGCGGGGTTCGATTCCCCGTCCTTTGGATTGGTAAGCAAAAATGCTAACCACTAGGCCATGACGACTTGGTGAGCGTGGACTGGAATTAGGAATACTGTTACAGAGAGCGAGTTGTGGCGCTTTAACCACGGCAAATAGTGTCCAGGGCATTCGTGGAAATACAATGTCCCATCCCAGAGGGTCCCGGAGTACCAAACCTTCTTAGCATGGTGCTCCCAACGAATACAACCAAAATCTCGGAGCGTATGGTGGTGTGTCCCCACGCTTCTTCCTCCCCTGTCGATTCAGAATTGTGTTGTTGTTCGAACACTCAGTGCTCAAACTCAACCCAATTACGAGTCATCTCTGCGATACGGCTTTACGCAGTAGGCCTGGCCGCTTTAACGCTTGTGATGTTTCAATGCATTTCAATGCAATGGCGCACTACAAATGTTAATAAATGACAAGAAGAGTGCTAGGCGTCATCTAACCTAAGGCACTCTCCAGGATCCCTTCGAAAGATTGGCTGCGCTAGGGTCTGATTAGATTAGATTAGATTAGATTAAATATCACTTAAGTGGCCATATCTCGAGACAGGGTTGCCAGATATTCAATATTTTTAACTTATTGGAAAGGTCTTTCGATAATCTAACTAACGATGCGGGGCACGATCATCAACCGGTCCAACCAGTTCATCTGCTACGCCGACGACATGGACATTGTCGGCAGAACGTTCGAGGATGTGGCCAGGCGGTACACCGAATTGAAGCGGGAAGCGGATAAGGTTGGATTGAAGGTGAATGTGGCGAAGACGAAATATCTGCTGGCAGGAGGAACCGAGTCCCTTAGGACTCGCATAGGACCGAGCGTGACGATCGACGGCGACGAGTTCGAGGTTGTGGAGGAGTTTGTGTACCTCGGATCGTTGGTGACGTCGGACAACAACTGCAGCAGAGAAATTCGGAGGCGCATCATCACCGGTAGTCGTGCCTACTACGGACTCCACAAGACCTTACGGTCTGGTCACCTTTCCCGGCGTACAAAGTGTACCATGTATGAAACGCTGATAAGACCCGTCGTCCTCTACGGGCACGAGACGTGGACGATGCTCGAGGAGGACATGCAAGCGCTTGAAGTTTTCGAACGGCGAGTGCTTAGGACGATCTTTGGCGGCGTGCGTGAGAACACTGTATGGAGGAGAAGGATGAACCACGAGCTGGCGCAACTCTACGGCAAGCCAAGTATTCGGAAGGTCGCCAAGGCTGGCCGAATCCGGTGGGCCGGACACGTCGCAAGAATGCCGGACGCGCTGGATGCGCGCCAACCGAACCAGACTATCAATCCGGTGAAGTTGGTGTTTAATTCGGAGCCGGTTGGAACGCGGCGGAGGGGGGCGCAACGTGCAAGGTGGTTGAACCAAGTGGAGGAAGATCTGGAAAGTGTGGGAGTTCCGCAGCGAAATTGGAGAGTAGCAGCCCAGGACCGAGTCCAGTGGCAGCGCATCTGGAGACAGCTCATGACCCGGAGGTTGTACGAGCAGTAAAAGTAAAAAAAGTAAGTAAGGTGGATCTGGACATAGCTTACATACATTTAAGTGAGATCCGGCTTCCAAAAAGTACATCAATATTACTTAAGTGGCCATATCTCGAGACAAGGTTGCCAGATCTTCAATGTTTTGGACTCGTTGGAAAGGTATTTTGATTACCTAACCAACGATGGGTCGGATGATGGACCCGGACATAGTTTGCATACATTTAAGTGAGATCCGGATATATGTGAAAACACATTTTTATACATTACTTTTGAACTACTTATCGAAACTTCAATCTGTATAAAACTTGATCTATGGGACCCTAAACCAAGTCGAATGCAACAAGTTCGGGTCAAATCGGTTCAGCCAGTGCCGAGAAACATGAGCTAATTTGTTGGTCACATACATACATACACACACACATACACACACACATACACACAGACATTTGTTCAGTTTTCGATTCTGAGTCGATATGTATACATGAAGGTGGGTCTACGACGTTTTTATACAAAGTTCATTTTTAGAGCAGGATTATAGCCTTACCTCAGTGAGGAAGGCAAAATGATGTATGAAAATTCAAAAATCTGTATCTTTTGAAGGAATTTTTTGATCGATTTGGTATCTTCTGCAAAGTTGTAGGTATGGATATGGACTACACTGAAAAAAATTATACAGTGTAAAAAAAAAATGGTGATTTTTTTATTTAACTTTTTATCACTAAAATTTGATTTGCAAAAATACACTATTTTTAATTTTAATATTGAATGTTTGGCCCTTTTGAAATGTTAGTCTTGATTTGAAACATTTGAAAATATTGTTTTCGAAAAGATCGGAAAATTTCACAAATGTTTTATATATTAACATTGAAAATCGGACCATTAGTTGCTGAGATATCGACATTAAAAAATGGTGGGCTGTTTGGGTGAGACTTAGAAAACATCAATTTTCCTGTTTTTAAACCTTTGCATTGCAATATCTCAGCAACTAAAGGTCGTATCAACAAAGTTCCAAAAAGCAAAATATAGAGAATTTTCTCAACTTTTCAAAAAACTTTTTTTTACAAAAGTGTGCAAACATGTGCACTAATTTAAAAAAAAATGAAAAACTGCGACTATTTTCAAAAAAGTCACCAACTTGAAAACGGTGCACGTTATCAAAATTTTGCTAAAGTACTTTTTGATTGCAAATTTGATTTTACATCGAAAAATGAAGTTGAAAAAAATTTGCGATCAATATTTCGATTTTTTGAAAAAAACAGTATTGATTAAAAAAATCATAACACGGTCAATGATTTTTTGCACAACCTGGAAATTTCTGAAAAGTTGGCATTTTATGTCCTCTAAAATATATCAAAAAAATAAAAAAAAATTGTGTTTTTTTGCAAATCAAATTTTAGTGATAAAAAGTTAAATAAAAAAATCACCAATTTTTTTCACCGTGTATCATTTTTTTCAGTGTAGTCCATATCCATACCTACAACTTTGCAGAAGACACCAAATCGATCAAAAAATTCCTTCAAAAGATACAGATTTTTGAATTTTCATACATCATTTTTGTATGGACAGCTGCCAAATTTGTATGGAAAATTATATGGACAAACTAATGATGCAAAATGGCTTCTTTGGGCATACCGAAGGCACCAAAAAAGTTTCAGTCAGATAAAAAAATATAAAAATTAAAATTGAAGAAAAAAGACCGATTTCGTAGAGAATTGCTCTTTTTCCTAGTTTCCAGCTAATAAAAATGAGTTAAGAAAATTTTTTTTTGTTAGTCAAGAAGGATTTATACCCTCAAATTTACACTTAATTTATTTAAATTAAAATTTAATTAAATTTATTATCAAGATATTAAAAGTGTGTAACTAGCATCTTTGTGCAAAAAGCTCTGATTGATGTGCTTCGTTAATCCCAATTATTTTTCAAAGAAGTACTGATAAAAACCAGCAAATTTAAGAAAAACTCTAACCCTGCATTAAATTCCCATAAAATTAAATGTCCCATTTTTTTTAATGAAGAATGGCAGAATTTTTTTAAATTTCTTTTAATTATCGAGCGTCCATTTTTTCATAAAATTTCCATCACTATTTTAGGCTGCAAATTATTGAAAAACACGTCTTTTTTGGAATGTTTGAAAATGGAAGGGGTCGTAATGGCCCTTTGTCACCAGATATCGAATAATGAACCTTGGATTCGTGATCAGGAACCAAAACTTCCCATAAGGGGAAACAATGCCCTCGCAATCGAAGAGCGGTCGGGGCAACTTTTTCGATGTTCATGGGAGTTGGTGGAGAATTACCCACTTTGTTTGTGGAAGGTCCCCTACAGTTCACTGTCCTACCACAAATTTCACCAGTTTACATTATTTTAACGTCATCCATTCAAAACCATAAGGATAAACACCGTTAATCCAAGGGATACAAATTCATCTGCTGTTTTTGGCACCCGAAAGAAACACCTGTTGACACAAAACTTGTCCAGCAGCAGCAGCATCAGCAGTTGATCGAGCTCTTCCTTCTCGCGTCGGTGATAAGACGAAATCCGGCCTAATCCTTCCTCGGGCAAATAAATTACCCTGGTCAGTCTCCGACGCCTGCTACTGTTTGCACCCTGACATGGCCAGATAACGGCGCGCACGGTTCCCGCCGCCTTACATCGAAGTTACATCCAGTCGGACAGGAGCACTCACGCCGGAATCATGCAGGGCCACGGTAGTGCCAGGAACCAATATTTGGCCACATTTTGCGGTAAGTTTTTGGCATAACAAGCTTCGACGACGTGGCCTCCATTATTATCCATTATGAGAGAAGTTTGCCCAGTTTGTGAGATCCTTATTTATTTTCTTTTTTTCATATTTATGATGAAATTGTTTTCCAATTTGTTATTTGAATTTAAATTCAAGTGCTCGTTGACTCATCTTCATGTTACCTATCGACTCAGAGTCTGAACAACTTAATTGTATCAATCTGTTCAAAGACAAAAGCATCAGAAAGGATTATGTTCACACTTCCTTGAAATCACTAAACTTAGACTGTTACAATTATCTAACCACTCGTATCCACCGACCCACAGTGAACCTTCTCTCGCTAAGCTATGGCTTCGTTTGCGGTTGGACCTCGCCCTCGATTCCGGTGCTGCAATCCACCGAAACACCCCTCCCCAGTGGTCCTATCACGACCGACCAGGGCTCCTGGATTGGGGCGGCCATGTGCGTGGGTGGATTCCTCGGAAATGCCGTCTCCGGCTGGATGGCCGATCGGTACGGGCGCAAACTGACCGCCTGCCTGGCAGCGATTCCCCAGATTGTGAGTCCTTCCATCCGTTCAACGCGTGTTGTATCATTTCACGGTATCTCATTATTTTCGATGGCCTTTGATGGTCTTCATTAGATTTCCTGGATTATGGTCATCATCGCCACAAATCCGTACTATCTGATGGTGATGCGATTCCTGGCGGGATTCTCCGGTGGCGTTTGCTTCATGGTCATTCCGATGTTTATCGGAGAAATCGCTGAGGACAGGTGAGAATTGATGGAATGATGAATAAGGCTTGAGTGTCGATTGTTGATTGCGTCATTGTGAGTATTACTTCAATGTATCCTAACAGTTTATAGTGCGATTATCCCCTAATTTCACCGTATTTATAATGGCATAATTTGTCAAAGAATTCCAGCCATGTCAAAACTGAAAAAAATCCTTGCCTAATCCAATAACTAAAAGTTTATTTTAAGCGATTGTTGTGCTCACCTGAACGATTATCCCACTCCAGAATCCGGGGCCTGCTGTCCTCCACGCTGGTCTTCACGTGCAACGCCGGCATCCTGATAATGTACATCCTGGGCGATTTGTTCCCGTACAAAACCATCCCGTGGATCTTGCTGGCCTTCCCGGTGCTCTTCCTGGCCTGTTTCTCGTTCATCCCGGACACGCCGTTTTATCTGATGCAGCAAAACAATTACACCGTAAAGGATAACCTCACTACCAGGCTCCATCTAGGTGCTACAAAAGTGGATCTATTTTAATTACAGAAATCGGAAAACGCTCTGCTGTTCTACCGGGGCTACCGGTACGGCACGCAGCAGGTGTCCAACGAGTTCAAACTTGAGCTGATGAATCTGAAGGGACAGTTCCGGGAGGAAAAACAATCCATCGCCGCCGAGGACAAGCTGAGCTGGCAGGATTTAGGTATGGTTCGTACGGTGTTGTTATTGCGAAAAGGGCCAGAGGGGAAAATTGTTTGATTTGAAATAATATTTTTAGTGTTTGAAATAATTAAAAAAAAAAACCATTCAACACCTTATGAAAATGGGCATCAAGTTGCGTGGAACGGTATTGAACATTTTGTCAAAATGTCTGCCCATTTTTTTTTTTTAATTATTTGTTTGCCATTAGCAGAAACAATTTTTTGATGGAAAGGTCATTTGGCTAGAAATTTTACTTTTTTGGCAAATTAGTTAAAAGCAATTGCTTTTAACATAAAATACGTATTAGTGAGTTTCTCCTGTCTCGTCAGAGGCGCTGGAGCAGAAATCCCTCGTTAGAGGAAGGCCATGCCCCGGGGGGCGTAGTGCCAATAGTTTCGTTTTTTTACGTATTAGTGAGATTATGACGATAGAAATTTGCATGCCCTTGCCTTCAATTTTTAAATACACCATATTCTTGTTTTGCACAACGAAATGGGGGTGTTTAAATCGAGAATCGTTTAAAAAAAGAATGTCCATGACTTAAATTGAGAATATTACTTAAATTAAAAATATATGGGATTACGAAATTTTTCGAAGAGTTTTCAAAATGTGTCAATTATATTTTATTGAGAAATGTTATTGAAACATTTTATCATGGTTTTGGAACACCTGGGATGTTCTAGTCCATCCGAAACTTCCGGAAATGTTGTGCAACAGGCTTATCAAAGAAACAAGTCGAACTTCAAGATTTTGCCAACAGATCATTCCCAGACTGCTTCAGTGAGTGTAGTAAGCTACAGATCATTATTGTAACAACTTATTGGGATGATCTGGGTCATCCAAGAACTCCCTGGAGTTAAGATCTTTGGGTCTACCGCCGTAACAAGCAAGAGGTCGACGGTTTTTGACCCCGGAACATTTCCGCATAGCTTCAGTGAGTATGGGGGACTACTTTGCTGGGGTGTTAGGATGTGTTTGGATGTTCTGGGTCATCCAAGGACTCCCTGGAGTTAAGATCTGTGAATCTACCGCCGTAACAAGCAAGAGGTCGACGGTTTTTGACCCCGGAACATATCCGCATAGCTTCAGTATGAAGGATTACTTTGCTGATGTGTAGGGATATTCTGGGACATTCAAGGACTCCCTGGAGTTAAGATCTGTAGGTCTACCGCCGTAACAAGCAAGAGGTCGACGGTTTTTGACCCCGAAACATATCCGCATAGCTTCAGTGATTATTGTAGACTAGTTTGCTGATGTGTTGGGATGTTATGGGACATCCAAGGACTACCTGGAGTTAAGATCTGTTGGTCTACCACCGTAACAAGCCCGAGGTCGACGGTTTTTGACCCCGGAACAAATCCGCATAGCTTCAGTGGGTACGGTAGACTAGTTTGCTGATGTGTTGGGATGTTGTGGGACATCCAAGGACTACCTGAAGTTAAGATCTGTTAGTCTACCACCGTAACAAGCCCGAGGTCGACGGTTTTTGACCCCGGAACATATCCGCATAGCTTCAGTGGATACGGTAGACTAGTTTTCTGATGTTTTGGGATGTTCTGAGACATCTAAGAACTCCTTGGAGTTAAGATCTGTGGGTCTACCGATGTAACAAACCAGAGGTCAGCAGGTTTTGACCCCGCAACACATCCGCATAGCTTCAGTGAGTATGGTAGACTACTTTGCTGATATGATGGGATATTCTGGGACATTCAAGGACTTCCTGGAGTTAAGATCTGTGGGTCAACTGACGTAAAACACAAGAGGTCGACGTATTTGACCTTGGGAAATATCTGCAGAGCTTCAGTGAGTATGATAGACTTCTTTGCTGTTATGTCCCGTTCCAGAAAGTCCTTGTTACAGCCGTAGACCCTCGTGTTATAACTCAATGGAGTTCTTGGATGACCCAAGATAGTCCAATACATTAGCAAAGTAGTCAACCGTACTCACTAAAGCTATGCGGGTCTGTCCCAAGGTCAAAAACCGTTGACCTCTTGCTTGTTACGGCGGTAGACTCATAGATCTTAACTCCAGGGAGTCCTTGGATGTCGCAGAACATCCCAACACATCATCATAGTAGTCTACCATACTCACTGAAGCTATGCGGGTATGTTTCGTAGTCAATAACTATTGACCACTTGCTCGTTAAAGCGGTGAACCCATGGGTCTTAACTCCAGGAAGTCCTTGGGTGTCCCAGAACATCACAACACATCAGCAAACTAGTCTACCATACTCATTAAAGCTATGCGGATATGTTCCGGGGTCAAAACCGTCGACTTCTTGCTTGTTACGGTGGTAGATTCACAGATCTTAACTCTAAAGAGTCCTTAGATGACCCAGGACATCCAAGCATATCCCAACACTCCAGCAAAGTAGTCCCCCATACTCACTGAAGCTATGCGGGTATGTTCCGGGTTCAAAAACCGTCGACCTCCTTCTTGTTACGGCGGTAGATTTACAGATCTTAACTCCAGGGAGTCCTTGGATGACCCAGGACATCCCAATAAGTTCTTACAACAATGCACTGTAGCCTACCACACTGACTAAAGTAGTCTGGGTAGGATCCGTAGTCAATATCTTGAAGTTTCGACTTGTTTCTTTGGTAAACCTCTTGCTCAAAATATCCGGAAGTTTCGGATGGACTAGAACATCCCAGATGTTCCAAAACTATGCTTACATGTTTCAATATCATAACTAAATAACATACAATTCATACATTTTGAAAACTCTTCGAAAAATTACGAATTCTCAAAGATTCTTAATTTAAGTCATGTTCTCGATTTAAGTCATGGACATTCTTCTTTTAAGTCATGACTTAAAAAAAGTTGCGTAAATCGAGAATCGTTTTAAAAAAGGTGACTTAAAAAAAGAATATGGTGTACTCTTTAAAATAATTTTTGTACAATTGATTTTTTCTAAATCAGACTTAAATGGTCAAATTGAATGTTTTCAAAATACACATATTTTTTTGATATTTTGGCGTATGGAAAGTGCCTGTTTTTGTCACCAGCTAAAATTGTAAATTAAAAGACGCAACTTTTGGTAACAAACATGTATATAGGTAATCGCTAAAATTTTGAAAATATCGCAGTTTTAGTTCAAAAGGAATTTTTCCCGTTTTTGCGCGTTGCGCGTCATAAGATTATCCATATAATTTTATATACAGATTAGGCAGCTTCCCATACAAAAATGATATATGAAAATTCAAAAGTCTGTGTCTTTAGAAGGAATTTTTTTGATCGATTTGGTGACTTCAGCAAAGTTGTAGGTATGGATAAGGACTACCCTGAAAAAATGATACACGGTTAAAAAACATGATTTGCAAAAGAACACTATTTTATTTTTTTTTATGAATATGATTTAGGGGACATCAAATGTTAACTTTTCAGAAATTTTCAGAATGAAATCTATTGATATTGATTTCAAAATCAAAACACACCCTTCAACTTCGAATTTTAAAAACTAATCCGATTTATAAATTATCAAAATTGTTCAAAAAAATTAAGAAGAGGGGAAGGGAGGGGCGGTCCGACAAAACGTGACGTATTTTCCGAGGGGGGTTGGAGCTAGCGTAGCAAAGTGTGACATGGTTTTTGCTGATTTTAGCGTGACATACTCCATGGATGACACCAATTTTCCTGTTTTTTTTTGTCTATCATAAAAATCCATTAAAACAAAAAATAGGAAATTTTCTCAGCTTTTAAAAATATTTTTTTCAAATGTAGGCAAACATTTGCATTTATTAAAAAAAATGAATAACTGCGACTATTTTCAAAACAGATACCAAAAATGGTTGTAACTTGAACACGGTGCACTTTATCAAAATTTCACTCAAGTACTTTTTGATTGCAAATTCGATTTTACATCGGAATTTTTTTTTGCGGCTTATATTTAGATTTAATGTAAAAAATGTATAAATTCAAAAAATCATAACTCGGTCGAAGTTTTTTTTGCACATTCTGAATTTTTTTTAAAAGTTGACGTTTGATATCCCCTAAAATAGAAAAGCTTATGCGCCCTTTTCAAATGTTGCTCCAGAAGTTATGTCTTCGAAACAAATATTAATAACAGTCAAAGGTATGCATCATGAGTGTAAGCAAAACCAATTTTTTATTTTATTACGGGGTTGCTTTGGCAGTTTTTGAAAGAAGTACCATTTTCAACGAATAGTAATTTTAAAACACTGCTTTTTGCAATTCCGTAGTGACACAACTTATTTTTTTGTGATTCGAACAACAAAATGGCCTACTTTTCTCTAGCTAAAATAACAACATGGAAAATTAATGGGTGCTGATAAGTGGAACTTTTCAGCACTGGTATCGAAAGGTAACATTTTTCAATATTTTTTTTATTTGAATGGTGAGTTTACTCAACACATGGATGTTTGACATAAAATTCTATCCAAAAAAACTTTTTTTTTATTGCAAAAAACTATGTAAGCAACTCGTTGCAAAACTTATTTTTTCAGCAATCGTCGTATTTGTTCAACTCGGTAAACTTTGTTGTTTATCCAAGATTTATGTTTATGTAGGACTCGTGCTGAAAAAATCTTCTTTTTACAAATTGTTGCATAAACAACCATTTTAAAACGCAGTATCATTTTTGAAATGCGGGAAAGTTGTTCGGGACATCATAGAATATGCTTCTACGACGTTAGATAAAAATCTACAAAGAAACAATTTTCTCACCTGCGCTGTGTCACACGTGGACCTTTGTCCAGCACCATGTTCTGCGGGGTCTCCACGTGCAAGCACCTTTGTTGTTTACCTTGTTGCCTCTGACATATTTTGTTTCCCAATTTTCTAGTGACGCCCCACGCCCGGAAGGCCTTCCTGATTGGGATCTGTTTGATGGCGTTCAATCAATTTAGCGGTTGTTTTGCGATGCTAAACTACACGGCGAACGTTTTCGCCGAATCGGGGTCCTCGCTGTCGGCCAACATGTCCGCCATCGTTATCGGCAC
>NC_068938.1:59085351-59172851 GCF_016801865.2 Culex pipiens pallens | reverse complement strand
GCAAAACTTTTGATAGTAACTTGCTTGCTCACTTATCATTGAGCTATTTATCACTCGATTTCAGTTAAAACGCTTTTAATTAGCTTTAATTGAATGTCAAAGTTCTGACCTGCCAACATTAGAGGCACGCTGGAATTAGATGCTGTTCCCCTAGTCTTTGCTAAAATTTACGAAAAATAAAATTTTTGGTTGCAGATACTGAAGACTTCCATAATTGCCATGATTTTTCATTAAAAGATTTAAAAAAGTGCATCGCAATCTTAATTTAAGCAAAATTCTTCCAACAAGTTGTTCAGCCTAGTTCTCTTTATGTATTGACACTTTTTGGTAACGATTATCCCTCTTCTTGCAGTTTTAGTGAAAAAATGAGTTTTTCCTTTTACATAAATTTCTTGTCTTTCACGCTGTGCATTTAAAACCCCAGATTTTATTTTCTTAAAAATCATACCTTAATATCCTGTTAATTAACTTCGCCCATTTTAGAGCCAAATCGAAGCTTTTTTATTTTTTATTTAACTTTCATCTGGAACTGCTGTATAAATATAAAAATCACAAGAAATATTTCATTGATTAAATTAAAATCTAAACAACAAGAGGAATTCAAGTTAATTATTTGCTGCTTTTGCTGGCAAAAAGTCTGACTATTAACAGCGCACGTGGCTCTAATCACGCAAAATAATACAAAAATCTTAACGACTGCTGATTGCACTAAGACGAAAAAAGTAGCATAGCAGCATGCTCAACAGAATTACACAATGTTATTGATTATAAAATCAAGCTTCCGCGGAGCGGTTACTTGGGCTAAAAACAGATTGTGACGTTTTTTCATGGGTTTTTTTTTAACACAGTCTCAACGGAAATGAGATAGTCTCGTCCCAAAAGAACCAAGAAATTCTAGACACTATCTTTATTGTTGACCGAGTACCAGCACGAGCGACGACTTTACGGTTTTTTTTCTTCAAATGATTTTTTGTCTGTCACTGTCCAAAGCAATGTCGGTAGGTTGTTGTATAACATATTAGTCACTGTTGATTAAATTATTGGAATT
The DNA here is from genome assembly GCF_016801865.2 of Culex pipiens pallens. Taxonomy (NCBI): domain Eukaryota; kingdom Metazoa; phylum Arthropoda; class Insecta; order Diptera; family Culicidae; genus Culex; species Culex pipiens. The sequence continues at coordinate 59,171,803 of NC_068938.1, read as the reverse complement.
GTTTGAAAAAAAAATTGCAGATTGATAATGAATACTACAGCGGAAGCAACCCAGAAAAACTTACTGGGAAAGTGTAATTAATTAACCTTGAACTTTTTGAATCTCATGCTTCATCAATCGACCTTTTTTGGGATGTCAAAATAATTCAAATAAAAAAAATCTAATTATTCGCTCTACAGCATTGCCTTGGCGTTCTCGATTGCGAGATTCCTACTCGAAACTAGGTGTCCGAAGGCTTGATTGTTGAGGCAATTGCAAACCTCTTTTTACACCTAAGCTTCCATCCACCCCAGGATTCGAACTGACGACTTTTGCATTGTTAGTCCAACTGCCTACCAGCGACTCCACCGGGACAGGACCCAGGGAGACGACTGCTACACCTGGATTGAGCTAACGACCGAACCCTCTAGGTTAGACCGGGGCCAACATTTACTTCCCCGTCCGACGGAAGGCGTGAACAGACAAAGCTCGTCTTGAAAAATGCCACCGGGATCGTCTGGGATCAACCCCAAGCCACCTGGGTTAGAGGCAACCACGGTTCCGGATCAAAATGATTACACTTAGTAATTTCCTTAACTTAAAAATCCTTGATATTATTTATGCTGATTGAAATCATGATTTCGTCCTAATTTGCTTTTGATCATTTATTTAGTTTGTATAGGAATAATTATCTAGAAATTCAAAAATTATCAAATTTCACAAATGTACACCCACAACTGGGAAGCGACAGCCCGAGATAATAATGGCTTCTAGTCAAGAGAATAGTGCTACCATTCACGGACACAGAGAACACAGCTCGAGATGGGTGTGAGAATTATTCTTTTGAAGTTCATTTTGAGCATAAGCATGAGCATGAGCATGGTTGACTGCCAATGAGCTGCTACTCCGTTATTGACAGATCAGCTGAAGTTAAACAATGAATCAAAAATGATCAGTGGGAGCCAACCATCTGTTCACTGTTTAACCTCTGAAGATCCCTACTTTTTAGTCAATACCGGCGCCCTCCCAAGAGGCCTGCAGTTCAACGAAAGGGAGGAATGTTAGTCCGATAGTAGTTGCAGACTCATCAAGTACATAGTTTTTCGCTATATACTTGTGGATACCGCTTGAGACCGTTGAATCCACAGCATCTCCTTCAAGCATCACGTGATTAATATTTTTTTGGGTTAGTAGGATAAGGTATTGCCTTTTCGATGCCTCACGAGCTATGACGCTATGGGGAGGACTTTCATAACAGACCCGTCGGCGAGCCTTCCGAGCAACGATGCTATGGGATGGTCTTTCTGGTTAACATACAAAATCACTCACACAAAATTATTTTATTACTGTTACTTTGGAACACAATTACTACGACAAACTCAACCGGCGGCGTGCCCTCCGATCAACGATGATAAAGGAAGGACTGATATTATCATTGCTAGCAAGAAATAGCACACATAAAAACACGACAAAAGGCACACACAAAAACTAACTTAATCCACCTATGAGGTTGGAGCCTTCCTCTGTCATTACCAACAATGGCTGATTTGATGGGGTTGTACACAAATTTCATCTATTTTTTAGATCCGGAATAAAAAAAGTACATAAATATCACATAAGTGACCATATCTCAAGAAAGGGTTGCCAGATCTTCAATGTTTTGGATTCATTGGAAAGGTCTTTTGATAACCTAACCAACGATTGGTCGGATGGTGGATCCGGACATAGTTTACATACATTTAAGTGAGATCCGGCTGCAAAAAAGTACATAAATATCACTTAAGTGGACATATCTCGAGACAGGGTTGCCAGATCTTCAATGTTTTGGACTCGTTGGAAAGGTCTTTTGATAAAATAACCAACGAAGGGTTGGATGGTGGATCCGGACGTAGGTTACGTACATTTAAGTTAGATCCGGCTTCAAAAAGTACATCAATATCAATTAAGTGGCCATATCTCGAGACAGGGTAGCCAGATCTTCAATGTTTTGGACTCGTTCGAAAGGTCTTTTGATAACCTAACCAACGATGGGTTGGATGGTGGATCCGGACATAGTTTACATACATTTAAGTGAGATCCGGCTTCCAAAAAGTACATAAATATCACTTAAGTGGACATATCTCGAGACAGGGTTGCCAGATCTTCAATGTTTTGGACTCATTGGAAAGGTCTTTTGATAACCTAACCAAAGATTGGTCGGATAGTGGATCCGGACATAGTTTACATACATTTAAGTGAGATCCGGCTACAAAAAAGTACATAAATATCACTTAAGCGGACATATTTCGAGACAGGGTTGCCAGATTTTCAATGTTTTGGACTCATTGGAAAGATCTTTTGATAACCTAACCAACGATGGGTTGGATGGTGGATCCGGACATAGTTTACATACATTTAAGTGAGATCCGGCTTCCAAAAAGTACATAAATATCATTTAAGTGGACATATCTCGAGACAGGGTTGCCAGATCTTCAATGTTTTGGACTCATTGGAAAGGTCTTTTGATAACCTAACCAACGATGGGTCGGATGGTGGATCCGGACATAGTTTACATACATTTAAGTGAGATCCGGCTACAAAAAAGTACATAAATATCACTTAAGTGGACATATCTCGAGACAGGGTTGCCAGATCTTCAATGTTTTGGACTCGTTCGAAAGGTCTTTTGATAACCTAACCAACGATGGGTCGGATGGTGGATCCGGACATAGTTTACATACATTTAAGTGAGATCCGGCTTCCAAAAAGTACATAAATATCATTTAAGTGGACATATCTCGAGACAGGGTTGCCAGATCTTCAATGTTTTGGACTCATTGGAAAGGTCTTTTGATAACCTAACCAACGATGGGTCGGATGGTGGATCCGGACATAGTTTACATACATTTAAGTGAGATCCGGCTACAAAAAAGTACATAAATATCACTTAAGTGGACATATCTCGAGACAGGGTTGCCAGATCTTCAATGTTTTGGACTCGTTCGAAAGGTCTTTTGATAACCTAACCAACGATGGGTCGGATGGTGGATCCGGACATAGTTTACATACATTTAAGTGAGATCCGGCTTCCAAAAAGTACATAAATATCACTTAAGTGGACATATCTCGAGACAGGGTTGCCAGATCTTCAATGTTTTGGACTCGTTGGAAAGGTCTTTTGATAACCTTACCAACGATTGGTCGGATGGTGGATCCGGAAATAGTTTACATACATTTAAGTGAGATCCGGCTACAAAAAAGTACATAAATATCACTTAAGTGGACATATCTCGAGACAGGGTTGCCAGATCTTCAATGTTTTGGACTCGTTGGAAAGGTCTTTTGATAAAATAACCAACGAAGGGTTGGATGGTGGATCCGGACGTAGGTTACGTACATTTAAGTTAGATCCGGCTTCAAAAAGTACATCAATATCAATTAAGTGGCCATATCTCGAGACAGGGTAGCCAGATCTTCAATGTTTTGGACTCGTTCGAAAGGTCTTTTGATAACCTAACCAACGATGGGTCGTATGGTGGATCCGGACATAGTTTACATACATTTAAGTGAGATCCGGATATATGTGAAAACACATTTTTATACATAACATTTGAACTACTTATCGAAACTTCAATCTGTATAAAACTCGATCTATGGGACCCTAAACCAAGTCGAATGCAACAAGTTCGGGTCAAATCGGTTCAGCCAGTGCCGAGAAACATGAGCTAGTTTGTTGGTCACATACATACATACACACACACATACACACAGACATTTGTTCAGTTTTCGTTTCTGAGTCGGTATGTATACATGAAGGTGGGTCTACGACGTTTTTATATAAAGTTCATTTTTAGAGCAGGATTATAGCCTTACCTCAGTGAGGAAGGCAAAAATAACTTTTCACTCCGAATATTTTTTACGACCACGCGCTCCCTTTACAAATTTTGCACTCACCCCATACCAACAGCGCAACAAAAGCACACAAAAAAAAAATTACCTGAATAATCACGACTTCGCGTCCCCACTTCCAGCGCACCAATCAATTATTCTTTTGAAGTGCATTTTGCAGAAAAACGTTCATCCGTCAAAACAAAAAACCACAAGTGTCGACTACGGGAATCGAACCAGAGACTTTTTGAAGACTAAACCAATGTTTTAACTGTCTCGGCCATCACAGCGTGGTGCCCAAGGAGTGGTCAGAAGCCGATGAATGACACTTGTTGGAGATTTGTTGCTTCAATAAACGAGTGAACACATTTGTTATGATGGTGTGAGGTGATAGCATTATTCTATCAAATTCGGCACTGAGCCCTCAATAAATTTTGAGGGAACGATTCTCTCGATTCGGAATTTTGGGTGTATCATTTTTCACCATTGTGAATAGGGGAATTATCGTCTTCATTTTGCTGGGCGAAATAGGACGCCGTCTATTGTTAGACGATGACTCAGCAAATTTCCACTCTTGCACGTCAAAATACCAGATAGCAGCACGATGTAACGCCACGTCCCTCTTGGATCAATAGTTACTGAACCATTGGCATTAAAACATTTGGAAATATTTGGATGTGACTTGAAAAAACTTCAAATTTATCGTTTTTTTTCTTTTATTTTTTATTATTAGTATCAAGCCTACATTTGGAAATTTCTAAAAATTGATAAATTTGCCTATTCTATTTTGAGGAACAGTTTTTTTAGAAGTTCAAAAAAAGTCGCAAAAGTTTCGATTTTAAACATTAATATCGGACCAATAGCTACGGGCTGATTCTATTTGATTAGAAATGGATTTAATATTTACTGAAAAATAATGAAAATTTGATTCGGAGGTCACGATGGCTGTTACGATGTATTGTCTACTAATATGATTATCCTTAATGAAAATTTTGGCATGAAAAATGGCATTGATAATATAAAGGGTGCATTGCCATTTTTGAACGCAACTTATCCAAATTCTCCTCCACTAAAACTCCAGGGCCGCTCCTACGGACACCGTTCCCTTTGGCGCAAGTGCGCATGCTCAGTATTTCAATACGCTAAAACTGTCAACACCGCAGTCACTCAGCGGCAAGAACTCAAAAACCAAAATAAAATTCTACACTTTTATTTACATGTTCAGCACACGCATACACCCACACCCAACAACGGGGTGTGCGATATCGGTTCGTGACAACGTGCTTTAGTATTTGCTTCTGAGTGCAAATTAGAGAACTCACTCCGCGCGCCCGATAGTGTCTCGTAACTGTCAATCGCAGCTGTCAGTGTCAGTTAGGGTCGTGTCGGAGGAGTGCTCGTGCGTTTTTTTGTTGTTTAGTCTGGGAGTAAACAAAAGAGAGTGTTTTGCACTTTTTTCTGTTTCGCTTAGCAGAGAGGTGCAACCTTAGAACTAGTGTTTAGTTAATCGCGATGAAGTTGTTCGATTAAAGTGCTGTGCTTAGTGGAAAAGAGTCGTTTCAGTGCGAAGAAAGCAGTGTGCAAGTGCGTAGTGACAGCAGACTCGTCCTTGTGCTTCGTTTGTTTACGTAAGATGTGACAGTCCGTCACATGAAATGTAGGTGAAATGGGCTCTAATTAGGCCAGCAGCAGCAAGCAACCGCCAACAACAACAACAACAGCAAGCTCGGAAGAACAAGAAGCAAACCTCGCGAAAATAACTGTCCAGATCCGGCCCGAAGGCAGAGTCGTTCTGGACGGTGATGGCGTAATTTTTGGCAACTAAAAGGTCATTTGAAGAGTAAACATGGCCGAAAATTCCGATGGACCGGAGGTGTTTGTGTGCGGAGGTGGTTGTTGGAGATGGAGACGCCAGGTCGCGCCGTGAAAAGAATCATTTGTTTGAATTGATGTCATTCTGACACATTCTGGTCGGCGGAGAACTGTGCCACGGAACGACGATACACAACAGTGCTTTATCAAAACAGACTTTATGGTTATTTTGATAGAGCGGAGGGAGGTTCGTGCAGTCAGGGCTGTTATACTGATAACGGAGTACTCCTATTTTTGGGGCCAGTTGAGCAGTTTGATAGGAGGGGAAAGGTACACTGAAAAAAATAAGTTTTTCGATAAATACATTCAATTTCTGAGAAAATAGATGATGACCAAGCTAAAATCAAACCTTGAGTAAGAAAAACAAAATATCTAACAGTCTCAAATCGAACTGGGATATTCGTTCAATGTCAAATTTGTTACAGAAGCTCGTTTTTGGCCTGGACTCTGGTCTGGAAAAAGTCGCGTTCAGCCATAGTTTTTTGGGTTTTCAAACAAACATTCGATCTTGTTTCTGTTCAAATGCAACCAGAAGAACTCAATTCAGACATTTGGATGCTGAAGTGCATTCTTTGTACTTGATCTTCCCGTCGGTGTTTGGGATGCGTGTATGTTGCTTGCAAATTTGCTGCATTTTGAATTGATCATATACATTTATTCTAAAGAAAATCTTATTTTTGTGGTAAAGTTTTTGGTTGTGCTTCTACTGTGTTAAAAAAATTACGAGATTTTGTTCCCAAAACATAACAAATATAAAATAGACACGAAAATGCAGTTACCTCGACCCTTTTTTGACTGTCGTAGAACTTTGTCTCAAGAGGTAATTTTTGTCCCTGATCACGAACCCTTGTTCCATTTTTCGATAGCACGTGACGAACGGGTTGTATAACCCCTCTCATTTTTGAATACCGTCATAAGGGGTGACATTGTGTCTGGGGGGTGAGATCGAGTCTCACCCCCCGCCCCAATGTCACTCCTGACGACGATATTCGAAAGATACGTGTTTTTAAATATTTTGCAGTTCAAAATGGTGGTGGTTTGGAAATTTGGGTTTAATCCTTGCTAGCTTGACCAGATATGACCAAAAACTAAAATTTTGAAAAGTAGCCTATAAATTTCGTATGTTCCTCAGAATTATTTTCCCATCATTACCTCAACATTTTTTTTTACATTCAGACCTGAAAGATTCTATTTTATGTAAAATTGATTTGATGGCGCTTAGAATTTTGAAAATCGTATTTTCTTTTTAAAAAAATACAAACATGGTTTCAAAAATTGTGCAATTTTTCGTCACCTGACTGTCAACATTGTTGAGACGTGTAATTTTAAGGGAAAGTTAATGTTTTATTTTTTCAAATCTGCAGTAACCTAGAAGGGTATTTTTTCCTTTGGAACATTTTTTTGTATTCGAGTTTTGTGTAATTTGTAACTTTGAAGGGTAATTTTTTAGAGTGTAATCATGTTCTTGAAAGCTATAGAACGGACAATTACAAGAATTTTGACTTCTGAACATGGATTTTTTTTTATTGAAGTAAGACAGAAACAGTTTTAAAACTGCTGTTGTTCAACTGCAAAAAAAAATGGATCATTCATTTTATATGAATATGATTGTATTTTTCGAATCTGCAATAACCCAGTAGAGTCGTTTTATTTTTATTTATTAATTTTAAGAGTAATAACAGTCCCTTTGAGACGAAATGTCCAAACCAGACTGCAAATTATTGAAAAACACTTATTATTTCGATTGTGCAATAATGAAAAGTAAAAACTTGTGTACATTTGGAAGTTGTAATTAAGTAATGTTGAATATTACCTTTTTTATGCTGATATTTTACCTCAATTTAGACTAAACATTGACATTACACCAAAAAAGTGGGAAAATTTCACATTTTCAGGGGTGAAATTACAATTTATTTGACATAAAACATGTACCCCTTTCCCGATGTAATATCATAATGATTTTTTTTGTGAGGGTAAAACCGCCCCTCCGTCACGAGATATTGAATATTGGACCTTGATTTTTTTATAAGGGACCATAATTACTCCTTAGAACAAAGTTTTACGGAAATCTATAGGAATGACTATATTTCCATATCGGGACCGTCTATAAACCACGTGATCACTTTTTTGAAATCCATACAAAACAATTTTTTGTGTCTTTTATGATAAAATTTCACCTCAATTTAGTCTGAAAAAGTGTTAAAGTTAAACCAGAAAAGTGGTAAAATTATGTGATATTACTATGATTTTTTGTACTGTGTATGATAAAATCAAGGTTAAAAAAGTTTAAATATTTTTTTCACTGTCCCAAATTTTAAATGTCGCTAATTTCCTGCTGTTGAACAATGAATATTTAATTCCAATGCTTCCAACTTCCTGTCAGCCTGGTCCCATTACCCTAACAACTAATCAATCATATCGCCCACGATTGATCATGTTTGAGCGTGCAAATGAACCGTAACAAACCTAATCAAGGGAAAACATTCTGCCTCCCCGCTAGTAACCCTTATCTTCCTGTCACTGCCAGTAGTGTGCACCAGCTCACCTTTTGGATAGCTCTCTCTCCAGCTCTGGTATCACTATCGCATCGCACCGACTGCCGTATGTTGTCTCTTCAAACAGCGTTTGCGGTTGCCGAGTGCAGTGTCTGTCACCATGCAACAACAACAACACACATCTGTAGTGTGCATATTTGCTGCAACAATTTAACGTCAAGCATCTCATCTGTTTGTGCTAGTGTATAGGACGGCAAACATGCCCTCACAGATCAACAGACTGAGATTCTTTCAAAATTTGACAAATAGCAATTCAACTGTCAATTTGAATGACATAGCAAACTCACCACGACAACTCGGAACTCACCATAGCGCATTAACACACATTTGCAGTCAATTGACCTATGACTGCGATTTCCAGCTCCGTGATATTCATGTTGCAGTGGTAAAGTAGCTTCAAACGCACATCACCCACAGATGCAGCACTTGAAAATCGCCTCTAAGCGTTTGTGTGTGGGTGAACGTCAAAAAGTGCATCTGTTTGAGGGGAAGACATTACGAGCACGTGTTGCCTACAGTTCAGATTGAAAGATTGTATACTTTGAAGAAAAAATGCACACCATTTAAATTTAACGTTAGAAGAAAACTGAAACCATGTAAAATTTGAACTGAAATCAAAATTTCTAGAAGTAATTAAAATTTATTCTCGAACTACCGTGAATGAACAAGAGCTGCCATCTGTAGTGTATGCTTGTGTTTGTGATATGAATGCAGTTGAACTGCACACCGCAATGTGTCCAGCAGATTGGCCGCACAGGGAACTATGTTTGCATTAATTTATGCCCGCATACAGCCAGAACCAAGTGCGATGATTTTGACTTGACAACCGGGACTGAGATTTGACTCTGGTTGTTTGCTCGAATGGATAAGCTAAGCATCGCTATTTACATTTGAGTATGGATTTTATTTTAATGTCCACTTTAATCGACATTTTCACTTTTCAGTTGAAAGCATACCACAAAATCTATTGCAGCAGGATTTTTTTTTGATTTTTTTAAGGATAATTTTCAACTATTCTGACCAAACAATTTATACAAAAATATACACAAAGATAAGTGAAATAACATCTTTTAAGTTAATGTTAATGTTGAAAAAACTAATTTTGCCATTTCCCGTTACTCAATAGTCAAAAATCTTGAGACATTTTATTTTTCCTGGAATAGTAAACCTTCTTTTCGACTTATTGAGATAAGTATTCAATGCCTAAACGTAAAAAAAACTAAATTGCTAGCCTATTCCTACGTCTTTCCAAAATTTCGAAAAGTAATAAAAATTTATTATGGCATGTTTACAGTGATTTTGGGTATTTCAGATCCACGATAAAAAATTAAAAAAAAAAATTAAGATTAAAAAGTGTCGCAACTAAGTTAAAATTTTCAATTGTCAATATAAGCATGAAGTACAACAAAATGTTTTATTCATTATAACAAATATGTGTTCCAAAAATTAACATAATATCAATAAATGGACGAAACTATGTTTTTACAAAATTAAAGTTTTACGATTTTTTAATCAATCTATGATCCCAAAATCAAAAAAAAAAAATAGAAATACTAGAATTTTTAAACATACGTATTTTTCTCGACAATATTTGTAATATGGATATAAAACTAACCGAAATTGGACAAGTATTTTGACTTTGTTGAAGTTTTTTTTTTAATTTTCATCAAAAACTGCTCTTTAATACAATTATCATTTGCACAATGGGATCAAACGAAACAAAATATTTCCTCACTAGAGTTTTTCAGGACATCACATAAAGTGAAATTTTGTAATACAGTCGACTCTCTGGTTGTCAATATCCAAGGGACCATCGAGGAAGAGAAGCATCAGTTTACAGAACGATGCAAAATGAAGACTCGATTGAAATTTGTTTTTTCTTGCTGACCAGCTATAGGGGAGAATCATGGCAACGTCCAGCAAACAAAAACAAATAAATGTCAAACACCCTTCAAAGCTTCGTTTCTCAAAGAAAAATGTCTATGCAAGCCATGAGAAAGCAAAATTATTGACAACCATAATAGATATTTAAAGCAAATAGAATCCAAGGGACCGTCGAGGAAGAGATCCTTCAAGCAAGAGAAAATATCGAGGAATAAAGACAATCGAAGTATGCAGTTTGAAGGGACTGAAGAATTCATCGGTACATGGAGCATTATTGATATCGAGAAGATCGACAGCCAGAGAGTTGACTATAATATTTGCTTTATTATACATTATGATCTAACTTTCACAAAATTAAGTTTTTGGCGAAAATACTTAAATTTTTATTATTTGCAATCAGGGTATCAAACAAAGCAATATTTTGTAGGCATTTTTAGTTCAGGTCGAAAGATAGATTTTCTTAAATTTTTGATTAAGTGGGAGAGCAAAAAATCTTAAATTGAAATAACAAGTCATAATTGCAACATTCGAATGAAAAAAGTGTTTTAAAATGCATTTTACACTAGTTTAGTGGTTTGGTTATCTTATATTTGACAAAAAAAAACTTTTTTTTTTGGGAAAAAGGCTATTTGTGGAACTGAACATTGTAAAATCACAAAACTTCTAATGATTTATTTGATTACGAAAAACGAAGTTGACTTTATAGCTGTCGGCCACCATTGCTACCACTAGTGTCTTCCTATTTATCTACAAGGGCTCCTGATTTTTTGGGCCGATATAGGAAGAAGGGTATGGTCGGTAACAAAAGCTTTAAAAATATTTGCAAAAGCTTTATTTAATTTTTTTTTGTAAAATGATCAAATAATCACAACTTTTTTTTTGAAGAAGCTGTCGTTTTGGTAGATCGCAAATTTTGTGTTAATTCTTGCCTATTTTTTTTTGTACTTCGTCAAATTTAATATCTTTTGCAAGCATTCACAAATTTATATATTTACAATATTTTACAAAACTTTTTTTTCGTGAATTCGCGAAACTCGTGATGATTACAAGCAAATCCCTTATGTTCATACTTCCATTTTTTTGTAATTATCTGCTGTAAAACTTAGTAGAACTTTGTTACATTCTTAAAAATCCTGTAAAGTTAGAAAAAACATGAAATTTTTGAATGAAAAGATTGTTACACAGTGAAAAAATACCCTCCAGCGTAAATGCTGATTCAAAAATAACGTTATCGTGAAGACTTTTATCATTGTCATGATTTTTCCTTCTAAGATATAAATTTTGCGTCGCTTTCAATATTTTGACAAAATTCCTTCAACAAGTTGTTTAGAATAGTGCCCTACACATGCTGATTCCTTTTGGTAACGATTATCTCATTCCTTGTAAAGTTATGAAAATCGTCATTAATCAATGATGCCTACTTTGACGTCAATTACTGTATATAAATTTTGAAGCATAATTGATTAAGATCAAAAATTCCTTCAGTGGCTTCAAGAAGGCAACAACCGGCACATGTTGATTCCTTTTGGTGCTGAAATTCGTTAAATTGAATTTAACACACAATTTTTTATAGTGATGATTAATTTTCTTTGTAAATGATCAGCTTCACCTTAAATTTCCCTTAAAATTACTTGTTCCAAAAATGTTTACAGTTGAGTTTTGGAAAATGGCAAAAATTTTCAAAGAAATTCGAATGAAAAATACGTTTTTTTCAGAATTTTTAGTACGCCACAAATTATTCAAAATATATCTTTTTTCGCATGTTCAAAAATTAAAGGGGTCGCACCGTCTCTCTGTCAAGAGTTATCAAAAAACGGACTTGGGATTCTTGATCAGGGACAAAAGTTACACCTTATGACAAAGATTCACGCAAATCGAAGAGGGTTCGGGCAACTTTTCACGATTTGGTGAGTTGGTGAGAAATTGAAGGTAGATAAAATTTAGAGTTGACCAAACCAGAATAATTTGATTTTCATGGTTTGCATTGATCCCTAATCACTAATCCGAGGTTTATTTGTCGATATCTTGTAACGGAAGGGCGTCTCTTTCATTTTTATTAAAATTTCAAAAAATACTTGACTTTCGATAATTTGCAGTCAGAAATGGTTATGATTTGAAAATTTAAAAAAGGGACCTAGTTGTGAAATCTTAACAATTAAAAAAACGTATTTTCTATATTTTTTTACAAAAATAAAATATTTCAGCTACAGTGGACTCTCTGGCTGTCGATTTCATCGATATCAATATTGCTCCAGCTGTCTATAATATAATTTGATAACTCCCGCTCTCGACGATCCTTTCAATATTGACAACGAGAGAGTCCACTGTATATAAAAAATGAACTGTGGTAGCGTAATCAAGGACCAAAATTACCCCCTAGGAAAATTTTAACGCACAATTTTTTGCTGATTTCGTGAGTTGGCAGGAAATTACTTGTTTTTGAGGTGTTAACTTACCTTACTAAACCCATTAAAAATAAAAAATTACACTGACAACTATCAATAATTAAACCCCTACCCAAATTAATCATTCTCACACCCTCTCTCTCTCGTCAGCCATTGACGTCCCACGGCCCAAACTAGGACAATGTGTGGCGCTCTCGGTTGGTTTAGTTTGGTATCACCGAGCAAACAATTTCTCTTTCGAAGCATTCACACACACACGGAGGGAGAAACGCCTTGACAAAAATTTACATTGAATGCCGAGTGTTGAGCGCCAAGCGCCAGGGCCCAGACCAGACCCAATCGATGGCCACCGACTGCCGACTGTTGACTGCGTTTTTTTTTATTTTTTCTTCAGAAGACTTTGGTGTTGGATGGCTCATTTTGAGGGCAAATCGTACTTTTTATAGGGTAAATGGAGAAATATTTGGCAATTTTTTTATAAAAGCAAAAAAGGATAAAATTTACGCATTATTTTCAAATATTTCCAAAAAAAAGTTTTGCTAAAACAAACGAATAAAAACTATGCCAACAATAGGACAATAACCCTACTGCTATAAAACAGATTTCGACGTCATTCCGCGGGGCCGGTTCCGCACGGGGACTGGGGAGGGAAATAAATGAATAAAGTAAATCCAGCCAACCCGAAGCGGATAAAGCTTTTGGGGACAAACACTTATGCGTATTTTTTCTTCTTCTTCTTCTCGGTGAGAGTGTCTTTGTGAGCGTGTGGGCTCAGCCGTTCACTACTTATAGTTTTTTTGTGCGTGTACTTTTGCATTATTTATGGGATTCAAGTTCAGAGAGTGCTTTATTTCGACTGGATTCAAGATTTCAAAATTGGGTTCTTTGTTTTAACTTTTAGGTTTCTTGAAAGATTTACTTTTATCATTTTCTTAACAAAATAATAACTTTTCATTTCAATGTTAAGTTTATGTTTTTATTTCTAAAATGCAAATAATGAAACAAAAGAGCAATTCTCTACGAAATCGGTCTTTTTTCTTCAATTTTAATTTTTGTATTTTTTAAACCGACTGAAACTTTTTTGGTGCCTTCGGTATGCCCAAAGAAGCTATTTTGCATCATTAGTTTGTCCATATAATTTTCCATACAAATTTGGCAGCTGTCCATACAAAAATGATTTGTAAAAATTCAAAAATCTGTATCTTTTGAAGGAATTTTTGGATCGATTTGGTGTTTTCGACAAAGTTGTAGGCATGGATACGGACTACACTGGAAAAAAATGATACACGGTAAAAAAAATTTGGTTATTTTTTTTATTTAACTATTTATTACTAAAACTTGATTTGCAAAAAACACTATTTTTATTTTTTTGGTATGGATTAATGCCAACTTTTCAGAAATTTTCAGGTTGTGCAAAAAATCATTGACCGAGTTACGATTTTTATAATCAATACTGATTTTTTCAAAAAATCGAAATTTTGGTCGCAAAAATTTTTCAACTTCATTTTCGATGTAAAATTGAATTTGCAATCAAAAAGTACCTAAGTGAAATTTTGATAAAGTGCACCGTTTTCAAGTTATAGCAATTTTTATGTAACTTTTTTCAAAATAGTCGCAGTTTTTCATTTTTTAAAATTAGTGCACATGTTTGCCCACTTTGAAAAAAATATTTTTGAAAAGCTGAGAAAATTCTGTATATTTTGCTTCTTCGGACTTTGTTGATACGACCTTTAGTTGCTGAGATATTGCAATGCAAAGGTTTAAAAACAGGAAAATTGATGTTTTCTAAGTCTCATCCTAACAGAAACCAAATCGATCAAAAAATTCCATCAAAAGATACAGATTTTTGAATTTTCATACATCATTTTTGTATGGACAGCTGCCAAATTTGTATGGAAAATTATATGGACAAACTAATGATGCAAAGTAGCTTCTTTGGGCATACCGAAGGCACCAAAAAAGTTTCAGTCGGATTAAAAAATACAAAAAGAAATCGAATGACCGAAATCCTAGAGAACTGCTCAAAATGATTCTGCACAATTTCATACATTTTTCTAGATTAAAACAAAATTATTTGATTTGGGTAAAACTTTTTCCATGTATTCCCAATGTCCAAAGAAGTATTTTTGTATACTTAGTAGGGTGTTTCATCCAAACAAAAAAGTTCTCAGAATCAGGCAAACCGAGGTTCCCCTAGTAGAGGATACCCATAGGGACTCTCATGCCAAATATCAGCCCATTTGGTTGAGAATTGGCCTGTCCCCAGCGGTTCATAGTTTACATGTAAATTACTATGGGATTTTTATGCTTTTCGTTCAATCGTTCCTACAGGTCTTGGGACAACATGGATTCACTCGGAATAAAGACAGGTGTGTAGGGGATGGTCCAATGAACACATTCCAGAAGGAATTAGGCTTGTCCATTCTGTCCCCAAGGTGCGCATTGGATCGACGTCCGGTGTCTCCAGAATCAACGATTCACCCTTCAAATGTACGCATTGTCCTTAGTATGCTATGACGGCTAGGTGAAAAGTACGACGCCCCATGTCAGACGGTGAACACGTGGCAGAGCATTCTCTAAAGTTTTGGCTCAGAAACATTCTTTTAATTATAAAATTATAATTATTGATGTTCCTGTAACAATTTAAACTATTCCAAATAATGTAACATGATGATTTTGTAACAATAATGCAATCGATGCTTCTCCACGTGTTCACAGTCTGACATGGGGCGTCGTATTTTTCAGTTAGCCGTCATAGCATATTAAGGACAATGCGCATAATTGAAGGGTGAATCGTTGATTCTGGAGACACCGGACGTCGATCCAATGCGCACCTTGGGGACAGAATGGACAACCCTAATTCCTTCTGGAATTTGTTCATTGGACCATCCCCTACACACCTGTCTTTATTCCGAGTGAATCCATGTTATCCCCAGACCTGTAGGAACGATTGAACGAAAAGCATAAAAATCCCATAGTAATTTACATGTAAACTTTGAACCGCTGGGGACAGGCCAATTCTCAACCAAATGGGCTGATATTTGGCATGAGAGTCCCTATGGGTATCCTCTACTAGGGGAACCTCGGTTTACCTGATTCTGAGAACTTTTTTGTTTGGATGAAACACCCTAATACTTAGTTTTCCATACAAGGCTTCATATAATTCATGATATTCTTTTTCTGAAAAGTCCTAACCACACTTTAGCCGAAACCACCAATCGATCAAAAAATTCTTTTCCAAGACACTGCTTTCAAAAAATGTATTTGCAGAGGTGATTTCGCTTCATAAAATTATTAATAGGGGAAGGTGGGGCAAGACGACCATATAGGGCAAGAGGAACAATCGCTCTTACGGCCGTAATTTTTACAATTTTGATTATTTCCAGTATGAGGAAATGTTGCTAACAATGCAATTAGCTGATTCTACTACCACATAACCGCCAAAACGACGTAAACGCCACGGAGCATAAGATTTAATGAAGTTTTTTTACAAACCTTTATTTTCTTATAATATTTGGAAAGTACAAAATAAGACTTTGGGTTCGTTTTAAGGCTCATTTTATCAAAATGCATTTTTTCCTAGATCAGTAGTGTCCCTACCAATGACTTGCACCTATTATAAAGTATGATTTAACTTTTGGTTATATTTGTTGAGAGCTTTTGAAAAAAATTGTTCAGGTGGGGCAAGTGTACCATATGGATTTTTAGTATGGAAAAAAATACGAATTGCTGCAACAACATATTTTATTGGGAAATAAATACAAAAACGTACTTAATAACAAATAAACAATTGTTTAAAAAAATGTCCATACAAAATATACTCATATTATGAAAATTTCCTTTTTTTCATCTAAGTAATAATCTTTTTCGTAAAAACGATCAAATTTTTAGTAAAATAATATTTTTTAATCTAAAAATGAAAGAAACGTTTCAAATACATCCTAATCTGATGTATCTAAGTGATAACAGTTCAATTGTCAGCAAATTGACATGTTTTTTCATGCATTGTTCCTCTTGCCCCAACGGGTTGTTCGTCTTGCCCCGACAGATTTTTAACGTTTTTAATGGGTTACAACGATTATTTCCTTAGCTTGTTACACTTGCGCCACTTTCCCCTTATAATAAAAAAAACCTTTTCCTTTCTTAAGCTAGACAAAAATCGGCAAACCTAAAAAATTTCCAAAGATACTAAATAAATCAGAAATTGTAATTGTAATTGTAATTGTAATTGTAATTGTAATTGTAATTGTAATTGTAATTGTAATTGTAATTGTAATTGTAATTGTAATTGTAATTGTAATTGTAATTGTAATTGTAATTGTAATTGTAATTGTAATTGTAATTGTAATTGTAATTGTAATTGTAATTGTAATTGTAATTGTAATTGTAATTGTAATTGTAATTGTAATTGTAATTGTAATTGTAATTGTAATTGTAATTGTAATTGTAATTGTAATTGTAATTGTAATTGTAATTGTAATTGTAATTGTAATTGTAATTGTAATTGTAATTGTAATTGTAATTGTAATTGTAATTGTAATTGTAATTGTAATTGTAATTGTAATTGTAATTGTAATTGTAATTGTAATTGTAATTGTAATTGTAATTGTAATTGTAATTGTAATTGTAATTGTAATTGTAATTGTAATTGTAATTGTAATTGTAATTGTAATTGTAATTGTAATTGTAATTGTAATTGTAATTGTAATTGTAATTGTAATTGTAATTGTAATTGTAATTGTAATTGTAATTGTAATTGTAATTGTAATTGTAATTGTAATTGTAATTGTAATTGTAATTATAATTGTAATTGTAATTGTAATTATAATTGTAATTGTAATTGTAATTGTAATTGTAATTGTAATTGTAATTGTAATTGTAATTGTAATTGTAATTGTAATTGTAATTGTAATTGTAATTGTAATTGTAATTGTAATTGTAATTGTAATTGTAATTGTAATTGTAATTGTAATTGTAATTGTAATTGTAATTGTAATTGTAATTGTAATTGTAATTGTAATCGTAATTGTAATTGTAATTGTAATTGTAATTGTAATTGTAATTGTAATTGTAATTGTAATTGTAATTGTAATTGTAATTGTAATTGTAATTGTAATTGTAATTGTAATTGTAATTGTAATTGTAATTGTAATTGTAATTGTAATTGTAATTGTAATTGTAATTGTAATTGTAATTGTAATTGTAATTGTAATTGTAATTGTAATTGTAATTGTAATTGTAATTGTAATTGTAATTGTAATTGTAATTGTAATTGTAATTGTAATTGTAATTGTAATTGTAATTGTAATTGTAATTGTAATTGTAATTGTAATTGTAATTGTAATTGTAATTGTAATTGTAATTGTAATTGTAATTGTAATTGTAATTGTAATTGTAATTGTAATTGTAATTGTAATTGTAATTGTAATTGTAATTGTAATTGTAATTGTAATTGTAATTGTAATTGTAATTGTAATTGTAATTGTAATTGTAATTGTAATTGTAATTGTAATTGTAATTGTAATTGTAATTGTAATTGTAATTGTAATTGTAATTGTAATTGTAATTGTAATTGTAATTGTAATTGTAATTGTAATTGTAATTGTAATTGTAATTGTAATTGTAATTGTAATTGTAATTGTAATTGTAATTGTAATTGTAATTGTAATTGTAATTGTAATTGTAATTGTAATTGTAATTGTAATTGTAATTGTAATTGTAATTGTAATTGTAATTGTAATTGTAATTGTAATTGTAATTGTAATTGTAATTGTAATTGTAATTGTAATTGTAATTGTAATTGTAATTGTAATTGTAATTGTAATTGTAATTGTAATTGTAATTGTAATTGTAATTGTAATTGTAATTGTAATTGTAATTGTAATTGTAATTGTAATTGTAATTGTAATTGTAATTGTAATTGTAATTGTAATTGTAATTGTAATTGTAATTGTAATTGTAATTGTAATTGTAATTGTAATTATAATTGTAATTGTAATTGTAATTGTAATTGTAATTGTAATTGTAATTGTAATTGTAATTGTAATTCATGAAAACATCGAGAAAACTCATTTGCACTGGAAAATTACATGGCATCAATTAATTCAGGTCACAATCACGACTCCCTGTAGAATAAGAGAAAAGCAACTCCGTTGACTGCACAAAGCAAGGACACTCCAGTCGAACTAGCTCATCTCTCGGTCCAGCAAGTCCTGTCCTACACTGCAAGTTGGTCAACCGATACATAACAGCCAAGACGTGTCCATCGGCGCGCAAGGATCATGTCCTGCTGCGAGCTTTATGACCACCAACTCTCCCAAGACCTGTCTGCCGCAGATTTCAGTGTGCGTGACTGTGTCCAAACCCATTATCAGCTGCAGGCCGCTGGACTGGGCGGTTGGGCAACGGCCCAAGGATCGGAATATTTCTGACGCATACAAATACCAAGTAATAACGAGATGATTATTCCAGCCGGTGTGTCTGTCTCTGTCTCTTTTTGTCGTGGTTGTGGTGGATGTCTCGGATGTTTTGTGAATTGCGACGGCTGCTGCCGCTGCAGTGTTATCAAAAAGAGCGAAAACAACGAGATTCCATCAATACAGGTCCTTTCAGGAGAGCACATCTTTTGATATTAAAGTATCGAATTTATTTGGGGATACGAATATCCAATAATCGTGCTTTACAAGCAAACTTTATTTTTAGAATTCGTAGTCACAGGATAAACACTTCAAAAATCAAATTATTCGCATTGACGTTCTCTTTTGCGAGATTCCTACTCGAAACTAGGTGTTCGAAGGCTTGATTGTTGAGGCAATTGAAAACCTCTTTTTACACCTTAGCTTCCATCCACCCCGGGATTCGAACTGACGACCTTTGGATTCTTAGTCCAACTGCCTACAGGCGACTCCACCGGGACAAGACCCAGGAAGACGACACCTGCATCTGGACTGAGCTAACGACCTAACCTCTAGGTTAGACCGGGACCAACATATACTTCCCTATCCGACGGAATGCGTGATTAGACCAATCTCGTCTCGAAAAATGCCACTGGGATTTCTGGGATCGGACCTAGGCCGACAGAGTGAGAGGCAACCACGCTTACCCCGTCACCGCGGGTCCCGGCTAAAACACTTAATAAATTTAATTTATGTTAAACATTTTTTTAAAGTAAAATTTCAAAATATTTTATCTCGAAGGCTAAAATATTTTCAAAATTAGATAAGCGCTTAAAAAGCGGGTTTTTGAATTTGTTTGTTATTTTGTTGACATTCTGAAAAATATATTCTTTGAGTTATTTTTATAAATAGGTCTTCTAAGCTATGGGATTTTTTTTTCAACCGAATATAGAGTCTATTGCATTTTAAATCGTAAAGAATGACATTTGTCTTCTTTTATAATAAACCCATAAATTAAAAAAGGGCTTATTTTTTTTTTAATGTTTAATTTTTGTGTCAGAGAATAATAAAAAATGTATGATAAATCAGTATATTTGAAAGTGAAATATGTTTTATCTGTCCAAAATTTGTCGTGTGATAGACACTTTTTTGTTTTAAACTGTTTATGAAAATTCGCTTCCGTTTCCTGGATATCGCAATGCGAACTTGTGACATGAACTCGTTTATCATTAAATGATCGTGCTATCTTGTGACACGTTATATTCAAGTCACAAATTGATACAATTTTCATATCTCACAAAATCTATAATAACCAATTTCTTATTTAAATGATTGTTGAGCACACATTTTGGTTGCATTTTTTATTAAAAAAAATAACTGCCAAAATTTTATGGAGATTTGTATGGACGAACAAATGAGACATTCTGCATTGTTATGGAATTTTTACTTTTGAATTATTTGATTTGAAAGAATTTTTTGTGTATTTTTTCTAAGATCAGAGAAATAATTTTGCATGTTTTCATAAAATCTTGGCAACACAAAGGCTATTGATATTTTCAAACACGGACGGATGGACGGATTTTCTGATCGTCTTCGACAAAGTTGAAAAAAATGATTGCACAAAAGAACCATTTAGGAAAAAAACATATTTGGTAGATGACGAAAAATTACAATGTTTGAGCTATTACATAGATTGTGAAAAATTCATTAGACAGTGTTGCCAATTTTTCTAAAAAAACATGAGTTTTGAAAAAACATTCAAAAAAGATGCAAAAATATTTCGATATTTTGGATACAAATTCAAATTTGCAATCAAAAAGAACTTCTCATAAATTTAAGATCTTGCACCGTTTTGAAATAACAATTCTCATTTGAAAAAAATACAAAAGTTATGCACCAGTTTAGATGTTTTGTCATCAATAGTTTCCAAAATATCAAAGTATTGATATTTTTTTCAAAAAAAAAATGTTTCTGGGGAATTCAATAAAAATTCTAAATTTTTACGAGCCCAGACATGCAAAATGTGAATCATATCATGTTATATGATTACACTGACCTACAAATATTGACCAAAATTACTGCGCAGGCTCAACTCGAGGGGAAGCATGAAGTTTAAGGTCCCCAGAAACACGTGCATTTGATATTTTTCAAAAATCAATTTATTAAATTATAAATATTTTTTTTTTCATAAAATGCAAAATAAACAAAAATAATTATCATCAAATTTAGTCTTCATGAATACCTTTGTATTCAAGCTACAAAAAAATCTTAGGTTGTTTTTTTTTTCAAACCCATACTCCAGAGTACACCCAAAAGATGTGCTCGAAAAAAAACGAACCTCCCATCACCAACCAAAAACAAACCAACAAAAATAGGAACAACCTCAGCAGCAGCAGCAGTACTGACTGCGACGGCCTTTTCGCTTTTGTTTGGCACAACAAGAAGTGTGTAAGGCGAGAGAGTATAAAAAAGCACACTCAAAAAAATATTAACGTTCAAGTTACGTGAAAAGCTATGCGGTATTTTTCCACTAAAGTTTTCACGTAACTTCTACGAGGAGAACCTAGTAGAAACGAAATTGGCTTGGCGAGATCATTTCACGTCGTTTCTACGTACTTCACACGTAAAAGCTAAATAAATCAATTGATGTTTTCTACGTGTTTGTTGTAGTAAACATTTTAGTGTCCTTCTAGTACTAATGTGATCTAATTTCAGATTATTATTTTGTCAAAAAGAAAACAACAACGATGCAGTTCTAATTACAATTCAGATCAATGTTTTATTGAATTTTACATTGCTAATATTTTAAAAAATGGCACAGTCCCTCATGTAACCGAGCGGGAAGACCTTTGCGTGCAGCTTCTCGATATCGCTGCCCTGCGTGGCCGCACGGGAACCCGTTTCGAGTTCGTTGTCGTTGACGAAAGCCTTTTTTTGCCAGGTTAACGTGGCCGCACATCACCCGGGAGAGGTTATTTGTGAACCTCTCAAAGCAAGTCGGGTGCTCGGATGGACGGGACGTTTTGGGTTTACGTCGTGCGTGGCCAGGAAGAAGTTTGAGAGATGGGCGTCCACGTTCAGATCTTGAATTCCGCGCATCGGTTTGTTGATCTTGCCGGATACAGCTTTCTGCTTAGAATAACATTATCGCGGGCACCACTCTGGCCAAGGCCGATGAGAAGATGGCCGCAAACATTCTCGCACTACTCCGGAGCAAACTCGGCAAAGGCCCACGAGCCGTTTGCGATGTCCGTGACATTTTCGGTGGGAACAATCACCACGACCAACCGCTTATGTTGGAACAGGCCAGATTTCAAATGGCCACCGGGAAAAATATGCTGCTTCCAGAGTTCGGCAGCTGCATAAACAAAAAAAAACATTTAATTATAAATAAATGCATTCAAACTTAATTAAACTTACCGTCTGTTCTATTTTGATGAAATTTTGCAAGCACAAGTCCGGCAGCAGATCTTCCCGAACGCCATCAATTTTCATACTAAAATAATCACGTAGAAATTTCGTCGAATGGCACACTCGAGTTCCGTTAAAGTTACATTTCAAAACACATAAAAACTACATGGAAAACCCTAGTGGAAAAATACCATAAGCCTTTTCACGTAACATCAACGTGAAAATATTTTTTTGCCAGTAAACTTTCACATTATTTTTACGTGTGTCACGTAAAACGAGCCTAGCGAGGGGAAAATCGGGGTTACGTGATTTTTCAGGTAGCATCAACGTGTGGATTATTTTGAGTGCACTCAAAATAATCCACACGTTGATGCTACCTGAAAAATCACGTAACCCCGATTTTCCCCTCGCTAGGCTCGTTTTACGTGACACACGTAAAAATAATGTGAAAGTTTACTGGCAAAAAAATATTTTCACGTTGATGTTACGTGAAAAGGCTTATGGTATTTTTCCACTAGGGTTTTCCATGTAGTTTTTATGTGTTTTGAAATGTAACTTTAACGGAACTCGAGTGTGCCATTCGACGAAATTTCTACGTGATTATTTTAGTATGAAAATTGATGGCGTTCGGGAAGATCTGCTGCCGGACTTGTGCTTGCAAAATTTCATCAAAATAGAACAGACGGTAAGTTTAATTAAGTTTGAATGCATTTATTTATAATTAAATGTTTTTTTTTGTTTATGCAGCTGCCGAACTCTGGAAGCAGCATATTTTTCCCGGTGGCCATTTGAAATCTGGCCTGTTCCAACATAAGCGGTTGGTCGTGGTGATTGTTCCCACCGAAAATGTCACGGACATCGCAAACGGCTCGTGGGCCTTTGCCGAGTTTGCTCCGGAGTAGTGCGAGAATGTTTGCGGCCATCTTCTCATCGGCCTTGGCCAGAGTGGTGCCCGCGATAATGTTATTCTAAGCAGAAAGCTGTATCCGGCAAGATCAACAAACCGATGCGCGGAATTCAAGATCTGAACGTGGACGCCCATCTCTCAAACTTCTTCCTGGCCACGCACGACGTAAACCCAAAACGTCCCGTCCATCCGAGCACCCGACTTGCTTTGAGAGGTTCACAAATAACCTCTCCCGGGTGATGTGCGGCCACGTTAACCTGGCAAAAAAAGGCTTTCGTCAACGACAACGAACTCGAAACGGGTTCCCGTGCGGCCACGCAGGGCAGCGATATCGAGAAGCTGCACGCAAAGGTCTTCCCGCTCGGTTACATGAGGGACTGTGCCATTTTTTAAAATATTAGCAATGTAAAATTCAATAAAACATTGATCTGAATTGTAATTAGAACTGCATCGTTGTTGTTTTCTTTTTGACAAAATAATAATCTGAAATTAGATCACATTAGTACTAGAAGGACACTAAAATGTTTACTACAACAAACACGTAGAAAACATCAATTGATTTATTTAGCTTTTACGTGTGAAGTACGTAGAAACGACGTGAAATGATCTCGCCAAGCCAATTTCGTTTCTACTAGGTTCTCCTCGTAGAAGTTACGTGAAAACTTTAGTGGAAAAATACCGCATAGCTTTTCACGTAACTTGAACGTTAATATTTTTTTGAGTGAGGCACACACAAATTCTCCTCCTGCTCCTGTTCCTCCTCTCCGCGTCTTGTTCCTCAACCGGCCAGTTGAGCCAGAGTCTGCGAGGCTGCTGCTGCTGAGCCGGCTAAGAAGTACCGCGCGCGAGAGTGTGAGAGAGGAGGAACAACAACACGCGCGCCGCCAACTACGACGACGAGCTCGAAATATTCATCCATAAACTGTCGATGGACATGCTCGGAGCGCTCGTCGCAGTTGTTCAGCGGCGTTGGTCGAATACGGACGCGGCGAGTGAAAGTGAAATCGCGGCGACGACGACGAGTTTTGCTCAATAAAAATTTCGGACGGCGAGCTGGTTTCGAACTCGAAACTCGTGGCTTGTGACTTGTTTTCGCGGTGTTAGTCGCGGTGTCTCTGCGTGAATATTTGCTGTTGGTGTTGTTGTTGCTGGTTGTTAAACTGGTTTTTAACTCACACACCGTATTTTTCGTGAACTGTTTTGTGCTGAAACTGTGGGTCCGTGTACTTTCAGCTGTTGATGCCCTGGCCACTGCTCGAAAAGTACCCTTACCCGAATCGCGACCATCGCGTCGTCGTCGACTTCCAGCACGTGAAGAACCGGCCAGTTCTCCCCAATGTTGTCGAAAGGCATTAGAAATCAGTACTTTGCAACGATATGTGGTAAGTAGCTTAAGTTAAGTAAACCGACAAAAAAAAAACAAACAAACAGAAAATCTCGCTTATTTTCGCTCTCGATACTCGCTAATTATCACCGATGAGAGCACCCCGCAAATTACACACTTTACGTGAGCGAAGTTCTGACGGTTCGCGAAACCTGAAAAAGAGAGAGGCAAAGTCACACGAGAACAACACGGCTTGAAAAAAGAGAGAGGGTGGACGGCTCTAGGCTAAAATCCAAAAAGTGCACCCACCACAGTAGACAAGATATCGCCTCTAAGGCTAGAAGAGAGCGCGTGCAGCTCGAGCGAGCGAGCGTGCGTGTGGGTTTTTTTTTTTGAGCGAGCGTGAGTGAGCGTGAGCAAACGACGACGTCTGACCAAAACAGAGATGATTTCGGAAGGGCCAGAGTTGCCAAGGGTAGGGTGAAGATTTGCAGAATTAGGATATTTATGCCGATAATTGATAAAAATATGTTGATCACGATAGATAACTTGAAAACAGAAAACTAGTAGACATTAGGCTCTTTCAACAAATTTGACCAGAATTCTAAATACGGTCAAATTAAAAAAACGTAAAATGTATGTATTATAAACGCCAAAGGTAATCAAAAATCAAACCATCCTCCTAAACTCCCAAGCTTGAGAAAAAAGGGGAATTTCCATACAAATTCCCTCTTTTTATCGAGCTTGAGAGTTTAGGTGTTAACGACCCCAGGTTTTTGTGGTCTCTATTACAAGTTTCTGCTCGAACCTAGGAGTCCGTAGGCTTGAATGGGGAGGGAACCCAAACCTCTTTCTACTCCAAGAAATCTTCCACCCCAGGGTTCGAACTGACGACCTTTGGATTGCGAGTCCAACCGCCGCCAGTGATTCCACCGGAGTAGCCAAAGCAAATATGTTTCCCAAATTATAATTGCAAATATGTATTTTTAATTCTGGCCCAGACTCAATCATACAATTATTCAAAGACTTTTTCGTAGATTTGAATAATCAAATCGCTTTAAAAAGTCGAGGCGTGTATTTGCTAAATTTCAGAACTAAATTAAATGTATTGCGGCCCATTTTAAGCAAATTAAAATGGTTGTTTTGCGTCCTTTTGGATTAAATATTTAGATCACTTTTGGGGTCAGATTTGAGCTCCACTTGAGGACCCACGATAACACAACGTAAAGCAATTTGTTTTTTTTTTTCGATTCTCTAAAGTCATTTTTTTAAGTATTACTGTCAGAATACCATAAGATTTCGTTTCAATTGCATTAAAAAAAATTTTTTTATGCTTTTTTTTTGTTTCTCCGACATTCTCAAGGATGCTTCCGAAAGGATGGCGGCGCTACACTGAAATAAACAAAAAAAAAAGAACAAGGGAAAGACGCAAAGTTCCTTGAATAAAGCAATTTTGATTTTTTTTAGTGTTTGGTTAAATTACATTATTCCTAAAGATTTTTGTTACATTTTGTGTCACAGATTTGGCCAAAATTCCAGTATCTTATTTAATCAACCTCA
The DNA here is from genome assembly GCF_016801865.2 of Culex pipiens pallens. Classification (NCBI taxonomy): domain Eukaryota; kingdom Metazoa; phylum Arthropoda; class Insecta; order Diptera; family Culicidae; genus Culex; species Culex pipiens. The sequence continues at coordinate 59,145,644 of NC_068938.1, read as the reverse complement.
GATTTTTTTTGCATGTGATTTTGTATTCAAAATAGAATGAGCACATTTAAATCGTTAAAGATCATTTCAGAATTATTAAACGATGGCATTTTTCAAAGCCTACAGCGTCTTTTTCCGAATTTAAAACTGTTTGTAACTATTTTAAGGGAATTTTCACAGAACTGTCCAAAACGGTCCCAGCAAATTGCATTAGTAATTTCTTCATAGTTCAATCAGTTTAGTTGATTTCAAATTTTCCAATTCAAATAATATTCTCGGATCCTGTGTAAACTAACCATGAATTCTCATGAAATTTATAAAGGTCCTTTTACTTTTAAAACATCAAACAATCAATTATTATTATTATTTCATTGAGATTTTTATGCGATTTTTTTCAAATTACCATAGTTTATAGCAAATTTAAATTTTAAAGCCCATCTTCCAATATTTTGAAACAGTGATACTATTACACAAAACTTGCACAATGTCAATGAATTTAGTATTAATAATTTAACCTTCCACTGTTATTCAGTGCACATTTACCTTGTTTGATTTATTATTTAAATTGTTGTGAAAAATGCGTATATGCGTATTCTATGATAGCAACAAAATTACTTAATTATTTTTACAAAAAAAGGAAATGTAAGCCAAATTTGACCCCACAAAATTACAAGTCAGAAGATACAAATCAAACTTTCAACCCTATAACTGTCTAAAATTTCAGGAATTCTACCTTTTAAATGATTTTTAAAGTTATAAAATTCGTATATAATGTATTTTTGGGGATTTTCTACAGAATCAGAAATTAGTTTTTTGGGATTCCACGAAAAAATATCGAATTTCACTAATTTCACGCACTTCGCGAAATCTTGAAAATTTACTTACCCAAATTAGAGCCATATTTCAAATAGTTTGACAAAAATGATTTTACGATAACATAACATCTTTCTGAAATGCCAAAAAATGAAAATCTGACAACCTAATGTTATGAGTTAGTTTTAGTTATAAAACATTTGAGGGCCTCAGCTTTTTTTTAGTCATAAAATTACTAGAAATCTGAGGAAGGTACCACCCACCTTAAGGTGGCTTAAATCATTTTTTGTATATTCTTTGATTTGTTTGAACAATCTTTTTAGGATGAATTTAAATGATCGAACACAATATGAAGAAGTAAAATTTTTGATGGTTGAGTTAAACCACTTTCGAGCAATTCCAGCTCAAATCAGAAATTGTTCTGGTACTTTTGTACTCGACCCTCTCCGATTTCAATGAAACTTTGTAGACATGTTATCCTAGGCCTATATAATCCATTTTTGTATATATGGAGCCAGAAGTACTCGAAAATAACATTTGAGAAAGGCGTAAGGTATTTAAATATTTTAGTATTTTGCAATTCAAAAATTACTGAATCTCGAAGCCGTTGCGTCGTATCACAAAGTTGTGCCACACAGAAAAAAATAATGTAAATTTGGAAGCTGTAATTTTGGAAGGTTGAATATTACCTCTTTTATGATGTAATTTTACCTCAATTTAGACTGAAAAAGTGACATTACACCAGAAAAGTGGTAAAATTACACATTTCCAGAGGTAAAATTACACCTTTTTCTGACATAAAAGATGTGGGGTACATCTTCCCAGATGTAATATTACCATGATTTTTTTTTTCTGTGCACATGCAAACTTATGGGAAATTGGACGATCTTTCCTGGTAAAAATGTTTACTAGACTGAAAACCCAAGTCTGTCATATAGAAATTGCCAAAACAACCTAAAAACCGTTTTTCCCACATTTTTATTTTTAAAACCGCTTCCAAAGGATTGGACATAGGACAATGGTCAATATGGAGACTTTTATGTAAAATTGTCTGGGGAATCGAATCCCACTACCGGTTTTTGAAAATTTTGACGTTTATACCACTTTTAAAAAAAAAAATAGTTTTAGTAAATGATTTTTGTATTTTTTTAGGAGAGACATACCATCCTGCATTTTTTGAGTCTTTTGGTAACATCTTAGGCTATTTCCTCAAAAAAATTGAACGAAAAAAAATCGTGACATCACCTATAAATTTAAGTTTTAGACTTAAAAATCAAAAAATCTGATAAAAGTGGCGTGTATTTCGATATTGACAATTTAATTTAATACTTGTGACAACACGAATATGTGCCGTTAGTCATTAAACATCTCGCTAATAATTAGGGTCTAATGGAGATTTTTTAACAGCACTAAATAATTCCAAATTTCCAAATCCACTACCAAAACCACTAAATCCACTGCCTAAACCACTAAATCATGCCTTCTCCCCAACAAACCAACCACCCCAACTTTCTGGCAACCCCTCGCGTGCTCTCTCCGCAACTTCTCCAAACCATATGTTTTCTTACTCCTTCTCTTGTCGCTCTCTTGATCATAGTACCGCCACCCACCCGCCTCCCCCCGCAGTAACTAGTTTTGCGGTGTTGGTGGTGTGGAGTGTGTGACATGATGACCTAAAACAACTACCATTTAAGGCGCACGGCGGCAGCATGCTTGTGGTTGTTACGCAATCGACGTGGACAAGAGCCGCGGCTCCACCGACCGACACGCACATATATAACTCACCATGCCTTCTACGATTGGAATAAGAAGCTGGTGATGACGAAGAGGATCACGAAGAAGATGCAATCGGACCAAAGTAGAAGTAGAAGCTAGCAAAAGAGTAGAGCAAACACAGGCGTGGTGGGAGATTGATCGCAACAACAAAAATAATAACAAATCTTCTCGAGAGCGAACATGCGTTTTATGTCAGTTTTGACAGTAGAAATACCTAACTTGCTGCACTGTGGTTGATAGTATGTTATTAAAACAACTGTGCAACAACTTCTGTAAGACCAAATTACAGCAGTTCAACAAAACTTAAAATAACACTAAACAAAAACACCTTGCAATGTTCCAAAGACTTGGACAAAAACTGGTTCGCGATCTGCGAACGATGAAGATCGGGAAAGAAGAGGGTAAGAAGAAGCATGCGAAAAGAGAGGTGGGAGGAAGGGGGAAGTGGACGGAGAGAGGAAGATGAAATGGAAAGGGGTTGTTAAAGGTGGGAAGTAGGGAAGCAGTGAGTGGAGAGTGAGAGAAACCGCGGGGCGAGATAGAGCAGAGTAGAAGTAGGTGGAAGAAGGGAGAATGAAGAGAAATAAAGGGAATGTATGAAGAGAGGGAGGGCGGGGGGTTTCGCACAGGTATAGGGATTGCGTACCCGGCGTGGCCGGCGGCGGTGGAAAGTGAAACTGATCGTGTGCGGTTCGTGGCGGCGGCTGCTGGGCTGGCTGTGGTGGACACCTGGTCGCTGGTAGTAGTGGATGTCGGTGACGGCTGGTTGTTGGTGGGATGGAAGAGTGGTCGGGTGGAAGCTGGTCTATGAGCCGGTATTCGCGCAGAGGAATGTTCTATGTAATGTCTAGTTCAGATACATTCTGTCAAATTAAAAAATCTGCGCTGTATTTGCATATTTTTGGTGAAAATGTGAGTTTATTTTCCCAATTGAACATAGAACATTTCCTCAATTTATTCATTCGGTCCAATATTAGTCATAGAAAAAAATTAACTGCAAATGCAAAAGAGTTGAGATTCTGACCAATTAAATATCATTTTGTGCTTAAGAATTTTAAAAAGGAGTAGCCAAACTTTCATTAAAAATTATTAATAATTTGACCATAAAAGCTTTGTTTATCTCAAATAAAACTTCATGGATCTGGTTAAGTGGAAAGCATTTTGAAATTTATACAAAAGAATGAACTTTTCAGTCGATTTGGTAGTTTTGCTGTTCGCATGCAAAAGCGTGCACATCACCTTCGTCAATATAAACACTTAATATTACACACTGCATGTACAATTTTTGCAAACACAAAAAAAAAGTTGCAACCGACGGGATTCAAACCCAGCACCAAAAGTACGGACTGGCGCCTTAGCCCACTCGGCCATTAGACCTATGAAAAGCTGTAAGGATAAACGCATATATGAGCTTAACATTTCGGTCAAGTAGGTTTCCCTTGCTGATGGGCTACATATTTCAGGGTTTAAAATCACATAAAATTGCATAAAATAATGTAATATTTATTTTACACCCAGGCCTTTTACATGCAGCTGGATTACTACTTTTTTTAGCTGTGTTATTATATCCAATGTTCAGTTTGATCAATAAACTTTTGAAAAGGGAATTGTTTATTTAGCTTCTCCTGGTTTATTATTCAGTTGTCTCATCGTAATAAACCTGTTTTCACGAAAATACAATATATTACAATGGCAGTGTCAAGACAGTGTGACCATTTCAGGAAAAAAACACCTTCCCAGATGTTTTGCAATAATAAGTTTTCTAATTATCAAAATACTGGCGTAATATTTTTTTGTCGAAAAAAAAAACTTTTTGCAGTACTTTAAAAAAAAATATTGTTGATCGATCTCAAATATACTGAAAATGATTTTAAAGACAATCTAAATATATATTTTTTTAAATCTTCAGCAAATTCAAAATTTACTCGATCTTATTCTTTTTGGAGCCATTTCTTGAATACATAACACAAACAAACTGCTTGGAAATTATTTTTTTCGTGAATTGTTATTATTTTTGTTATTATTGATGTTAAATCCCTGAGAAAAAAAAAGTTTTTTTTTTCAAGATTGTTTAGATTTCAGTCAATTATTATTCTTTAAAAATTACTTAAACATTTGGTATCAAATATATTTTGAAATTGTGGAAGTTTCAACGGTAAAACATCTTTCAAAACGTGTCTAGTGTTTTTATTTTACTGTCAAAATGTTAAACATTAGTAAATTTTGCTACTTTTCTTGTATAAATTATTTGCAAAGTAAATGTATAATATTTGAAGAAAAAAAAATAATTATAAGCTTACGATTGTTTCTTCATCTGATTTCTTTTGTAAATTTTCGATGTTTTAGAAACATTATCTTCTTTTTTATGAATCGCCCGCCCCTGTATAAAAAATTTAAACTATAATCTTAAAAAAACATTTGCTACTTTTTTTTCTGGAAATAAATTTACAATTTACAAATAAGTCAATGATGCAATGTCGGAAAAACGCGTTTTCAACGTACCGATTCTCTTATATGTTTATTATTTGTATGTTTGCCATAATTTCATGTAGAATTTTTTTGTACAAACAATATTTTGTTCAAAAATAGTTTTTGTTTTATTCTAAAAATTCACAGACATTTTTTTCATAAATTTTGGCTCATTGAATAATTAGTCAGTTCGGTTTTGTTGACTGTGTTTAACGCAATTTGTCGCAACTTAAAAGGTTCAAAATAGTTATATATAAAATCCAGATTTGACTATTGGTACTTAAATCAAACAGTTGAAGTTTTTCATAAATCAATGGGCAAACACTATCATGACGTCCATAAATTCAAAAAATCAAATTTTAGCCAAACTATTATTTTAAGAAGGCTTTTTGATAACAACGCTGAACTGTAAGGTTTTTTTTTAAATGGCAATTCCTAGTTCCTTTTTTTAATGTAACATGACCCTATCCTGAGCTCTTTTTCTAACAAAAACATTTATTTTTACATTATCTAATAAACAAGTCAACTTAAGAAGCATTTTTAGACAAAAAAAACCCTTATATTATTTTAAAATTTTCTTCTTTTAAGCTTTTTCTGATATTGTTATCGATTCTACAATTTAAAATCTTTATCTTATGTTTTTTTTATGTTTTTCATAATTTCATCACTTTTAGTGTTTCTTTGGTTTTTATTCCTTGTTTATGGAAACACAAGCCAGTCTGAAAAAAAAGCATCCTGGAAGATCATGGATTACCAATTGCAGTGTTATGCGTTTACAGCAGAGAAGATTCTGTGAACGGATCACATTTCTATGAATTCAATGAGAAAAAAAAGGATGCGTGGACATAACGTATGAAACGCTCCGGATTTCATTTGTTTTTTTTTTATTGTGTTTCCATAAACAAGGAATAAAAACCAAAGAAACACTAAAAGTGATGAAATTATGAAAAACATAAAAAAAACATAAGATAAAGATTTTAAATTGTAGAATCGATAACAATATCAGAAAAAGCTTAAAAGAAGAAAATTTTAAAATAATATAAGGGTTTTTTTGTCTAAAAATGCTTCTTAAGTTGACTTGTTTATTAGATAATGTAAAAATAAATGTTTTTGTTAGAAAAAGAGCTCAGGATAGGGTCATGTTACATTAAAAAAAAAGAACTAGGAATTGCCATTTAAAAAAAAACCTTACAGTTCAGCGTTGTTATCAAAAAGCCTTCTTAAAATAATAGTTTGGCTAAAATTTGATTTTTTGAATTTATGGACGTCATGATAGTGTTTGCCCATTGATTTATGAAAAACTTCAACTGTTTGATTTAAGTACGAATAGTCAAATCTGGATTTTATATATAACTATTTTGAACCTTAACATGAAGCAGTTATTGAACAGTGTGTAAATTTGTAGAAGTAGATAACTTTTTAACTTGTTTTTGCTACATTGGAATCCATTTCACCTGTCGACAAATGCAATCTTAGAGTTAAAAATAAACTTTGTGTACAACCCACATAACTATCGCGTCAATTTTCGAAAGTGAAATCACCAAAATTTGAATAGTCTTTCCCAGCAGGCAGTGTTTAGTATTCCAAACCACTTGCGATTACTCACAAGTCACGCATCACCGTCGAAACTACAAAAAAACCCAGCAGCAGCAGCGAGTTGCATTAATTACCTTGTCACACTGAGGGGTGTGTGTGTGCCCAATTCGGTACTGAAATCCCTGACAACTGGCATCGCGTACACTCAAAATGAAATAGACTTAGTTGTCTTTAAAAATGAAGTTTAATGAGGGAACTATCTTCATGAAATGAATATCACTGAGCACTCACTGAGAGTGAAAATTGAAATTGAGTGAATCTTTTTTCTCTCTTTGGTGAGATTTCGTCGAAATTCAATGCGTTCGTTGTCGGAAAGTCTGACAGTAAGTGCGCCTACTTTGGATTACGGAAAACCTTGACATCTGATCGAGTGCAACGCGCCACGAAGCTGACCCTGTACAAGACACTGATTAGACCGGTTGCCCTCTATGGCCACGAGACCTGGACGCTGCGGCAAGAGGACGAACGAGCCCTTGGAGTTTTCGAACGGAAGGTGCTGCGAACGATCTACGGTGGAGTACGTACAGCTCAGAACGAGTGGCGAAGGCGCATGAACCACGAACTGCACGCGCTGCTGGGAGAACCGACCATCGTCACCCTGGCGAGAATCGGGAGGCTCAGGTGGGCCGGCCATGTCGCGAGGATGGATGAAGACCATCCTGTCAGGATGCTCTTTGACCGCGCGCGACCGGATGGCGGCACTGGCCGAAGAGCAGGAGCGCAGCGTGCACGATGGGGTAATCAGATCGAGGCGGACCTAAGAAAGATCTGCAACCTAGGAGACTGGCGAACTGCAGCCCAGAACCGAGCAATATGGAACAACCTTCTTGATACAGCACGGGCACCGCGTATGGTGTTCTAAGCTGTTTGGTATGGTATGTATGACAGTAAGTGATACATCTGCCAAGAGGCATTCATTGTCCGAGCTCTTTCGTTCGGGTGTAACGCTACCTGTCAGTGCAAGCTTGAAAAAGCTTCAAGCTCGCTTGTCCTACTCACACACTCACAGTCACGCTCCCAGCCCATAACTCCTTGCCAAAGGCTGCCGTGTGCTTCGCGCAAAAAAAAGCTCAAATAATTGTACACCTTGGCCTCTTAATCGCGACCAATACTCGACGGAGAGACACGATCGCCGAGAAACACACTTGTTCGCAAATGAGCAAAAAAAAAAACGGCCCCATCAAAACACATAAATAAGTGTGCCCATGTGGGTCCCCTCCGCCCTCCCCGAACCACCCCTTAAGCAGTCACCTTGTTCACCAAAGGAAGAGGAAGGTTGTAGAGAGGGGGGTTCTTATGAAAAGTAAAACTCGGCGACGATCGGATATCGTTTACCTTTATTGGTAAAGCCGAGCTTTTTGGTCGTCGTCGTCGTCGTCGAAAAGGGGGGCTTCCTCTGGCCTGAAGAGATTGGGGTCCTCGACGATAGGAAGGAGGGGTGGGGGGGACCTCAATCCGGTGGCAGGCAGACGTTGTCTGGTGGTGAAACTTGTGGGCAACAAAAAAAAAGGTTGTATATTTAAATGTCAAAATGCGTCCCGTGTGCCCGCAGGGTAGCCAGGGTAGATGAGTTCAAGTTTGGCGTGGAAATTTTGGACAAAATAAAAAAAAGAAGGATGATTTTTGACTTACACCCATACTAAAGACCTCTGACACCAAATGTGACAGTCAAATCTTACTACCGATTGACAGCTTTTTTGACATCCAAGTGTTCCAATTTCTCAACGTTCTTGTAGTTGTTTGCAATTTGCATCTCTGCGATCATCTAGTGAATGTAGTGCTTTTGTTAAAGAGATAGCTTATCAATCAAAGAGCTCAGTTTTGAATCTCTCGGACTGAACTCAATATATCTGACTCCACCTCTTAAGCAGGTCAATGGAAAGTGTTTTTTTATTTTTCAAGTCCAACCAAGTTTCTCTCCGTGTTGTGTGTGCAGGTTATAAAAGCGCGTTTTAGGGAAGTCACGTCTGAAACTATGAATAATTAGCCGGCCACGAGCTGTTTTTATTTTTTGCGAAGAAGTCTCAACCATTTGGTAGCTTGGCAGGAAGCGGGATCTGGTTTTGTAGCTCCAAAATGACTGTCGGAATCGCTCGGGGGGCCAGTCTGGATCAATGAGTTTGGCTATTTTTGACACTGTTGTAAATTATGCTGATTTTTTTTATTGCTTTGCGTTAACTGGAACGGACGTCTTAAAATATCACACTTTTCTTTTTTTTTGTAATTTGAATAAGTTATCACTTTTGAAGTATCAAAATAAAAAAAAAATCTAAATTACAGACCTTGGATTCAATATTTGGATGCATTTAACACGCGCCCAGTTCGTTCCAATCATTAGTTTTCAAAATATTGCGGTATCGACGGAATTTTTGATTGTTATTGGTATTTCATGAAAATTGTAAAAGATTTTCAAAGGAGTTCAAGCATGCTAAATATGATTTTAAACGCAGAAAAATGCATTTGAACTGGTTTTCAGTTGTTGAACTTCAACTTTCATAAAAATTGTTCCCCCCTGATTAGCCAAGCCGATCTTGAAGGGTGGGGCGACATAAACTTTGAAAAATATTTGAAAAGGCCTAAGATGTAAATAAATTTCTCTTTTCCCATTTGAAGTTTAATATCCAAAGCATGTTTTTTCATGTTTTTGGAGACGAAAAAGTATGTATTTCGAAACACAGTTCAGAATTAAGAAATAACCAAAATAATTGTTTAAAAATAATATAGTTTTCATAATCGAAACAAGAAGCAATAATAATTCGTTATTTAACCCTTTTATATTTTAAAATTATTTTTAATTCATTTTGAAAAAAAAAAATGATCACAAATCAACCCATACAAGTCTCCATACAATTTTGGCTGCTGTCCATACAAAAATGGTACGTAAATATTCAAAAAGCTGAAACTTTTGAGTGAATTTTCTGATCAATTATGTGTCTTTGGCAAAGTTGTAGGTATTCCTGAGGACTATTGAGAAAAAAATACACGGAAAAAAATTGCAAATTTTTTATTCAACTTTTTTCCACAAAAACTTCAATTTCTTTTTAAATGAAGACTAGCATTTTAAATGAGCGTAATATTCACTGTTTGGCCATTTTGAAATTTTAGTTTTGATTTAAAAAACTTCAAAATATTTTTTTCCTAAAAGATCGGAAAATTTCAGGAATGTTTCATGTTTAAACATTGAAGATCGGACCATAATTTGCTGAGATTTCTTTTTCTTTAAGCCGCTGTATCTCAGCAGTGGTTCAATCTTAAATGTCTCTTAGACAATTTTATATTAAATTCTCTGAACTTCAAATATTTTTAGAAAAGCAAATATTTCGCTTAGATCAAACTTTCGGTGGCTAGGGTAAGGTAGTCATCAATGAGACACTTTTGGTTTTCAACTTTCAACGATTTTTCAAAATATTTCATCAGCATTTTTTAATGAGCTTTTAGTTGCATTATCTTTCTTTTAATGTGTTCTAACATTGCCCAAAATATGAGATCGATCTGACGTCTACAGCCAGAGTTATTCAACTGTCTCATTGTATACGCACTTGGCAGGAACAATGAGACAGCTGGGGAACAATGAGACACTCTACGAAAATCAACATTTTTCTAGCAAAACATCATGTTTTTGTATTGTTCCATTGCAGGTGACTTGCCTTGAACATTTTAGAGCATTTTGCCAACATGAAACTTTTAATAACAAAAGTTACACTAAAAAGTATTTAAATTTTGTAAAATCCATATATTAATACCAAATAACTTTGTATTTTTGGTTAAATGAAGTTTAAACTCTATAAATATGCCAAAAATCACTTTTGATTCATGTTTTGAAAGATTTCCACCGATTTTGAAAAGTTTATTGAAGAAAAAGCAAAGTGTCTCATTGTTACCCATGGGCTGAAATGAGTGGGGAACAATGAGACAGCCCTGGATTCTGGGTATATTCTAAATTTTGGCCAAATCTAATGAAAGGACATTGTAGCCCAACTTAATACCGATGGAACGTCGAAAGAAATTTGAAGAAATATTAGGTTTGGTGTAAATGGCAGCCTACGAGCGAAAAAATATTTTTTGTCCATAATTTACTTTTACACCCCAGAATCAATCATTTATGAATAACTTGTCAAGGGAGCGTCCATAACCAAAGCCACTATTATGGCAGACGTGTATCCAGTAGACACACCTTTTCCCCAAATATGAGCCTGATTGGTTGAAACTACGACTTGTGAGAGCCATTTTATCATTGTTCCCCGTGTCTCATTGATGACTACTCTACCCTATACCTTAAAAACAGAGCCTTTTAACAAAAAAAAAACTAACTTAATCCACCTATGTGGTTGGAGCCTTCCTCACAACAATGGCTGTACACAAGTTTCATCTATTTTTTAGATCCGGCTTCCAAAAAGTACATCGATATCACTTAAGTGGCCATATCTCGAGACAGGGTTGCCAGATCTTCAATGTTTTGGACTCGTTGGAAAGGTCTTTTGATAACCTAACCAACGATGGGTCGGATGATGGACCTGGACATAGTTTACATGCATTTAAGTGAGATCCGGCTTCAAAAAAGTACATCAATATCACTTAAGTGGCCATATCTCGAGACAGGGTTGCCAGATCTTCAATGTTTTAAACTCGTTGGAAAGGTCTTTTGATAATCTATCCAACGATGGGTCGGATGATGGACCCGGACATAGTTTACATACATTTAAGTGAGATCCGGCTTCAAAAAAGTACATCAATATCACTTAAGTGGCAATATCTCGAGACAGGGTTGCCAGATCTTCAATGTTTTGGACTCGTTGGAAAGGTCTTTTGATAACCTAACCAACGAAGGGTCGGATGATGGACCTGGACATAGTTTACATGCATTTAAGTGAGATCCGGCTTCAAAAAAGTACATCAATATCACTTAAGTGGCCATATCTCGAGACAGGGTTGCCAGATCTTCAATGTTTTAAACTCGTTGGAAAGGTCTTTTGATAATCTATCCAACGATGGGTCGGATGATGGACCCGGACATAGTTTAGATGCATTTAAGTGAGATCCGGCTTCAAAAAAGTACATCAATATCACTCAAGTGGCCATATCTCGAGACAGGGTTGCCAGATCTTCAATGTTTTGGACTCGTTGGAAAGGTCTTTTGATAACCTAACCAACGATGGGTCGGATGATGGACCCGGACATAGTTTACATGCATTTAAGTGAGATCCAAATATATGTGAAAACACATTTTTATACATAACTTTTGAACTACTTATCGAAACTTCAATCTGTATAAAACTCGATCTATGGGACCCTAAACCAAGTCGAATGCAACAAGTTCGGGTCAAATCGGTTCAGCCAGTGCCGAGAAACATGAGCTAGTTTGTTGGTCACATACATACATACACACACACATACACACACACATACACACACACATACACACACACATACACACAGACATTTGTTCAGTTTTCGAATCTGGGTCGATATGTATACATGAAGGTGGGTCTACGACGTTTTTATACGAAGTTTATTTTTAGAGCAGGATTATAGCCTTACCTCAGTGAGGAAGGCAAAAAACACAATTTAACATTAAAAAATTTCCTCAATTATTTTTGCATGAAATTTTGATTTTTTCCAAAAATCACTATTTTTCAAAAATTCATAGCTCGGCGGCAGATTTTTTAACCATGCCCTAAAACATATCAAAAAATCTCGAAAATCAAAAAATACGTATTTTGGGAAATTGAGTTTTTGTGAGAAAAAAATTTACTTAAAAAATTGCTCACATGGACAAAGTTTAACCTAAATAAAAACATCGCGGAACAATTTATTTTGTAGAAAATTTAAACAATTTATCTGTTGTATTTTGTTGTTCAGAGATTAGATTTTTTGTTAATTTAGTTTTTTGTGGATTTTTAGAAAAAAAAAAATGAAAACGGGGTTTCAGATGATACATGAATTATGAAATAATTTACTGGTCTTGATAATAACGAAAAAAGGGTAAATTCTATCTAAATAATCTCTTTTTATAAATTTGTCTTTGCAATTGGAAATGGAAGTCCCATACAAATATGTAGTACATTTTACTTAGATTATCGTATGTTTATATTTACTTTTTGATCAATCAAATCAGTTTGATCAGAATCAGATCAGTTTGTAATCTATTTTATTATGACCATTACGGTAAAAAATCGAAGTTAAAAAAAACTTTGCATCTGATGGTCCCTTAAAATGTTTCTGGATAGTTATTTAAAAAATATTTCAGACATATCATAATTTTAATGTAGAATCTTTTACTTCAATTTCAACCATATAAAACAAACGTAGAAGGGACATCATATAATGAGATTTTGGAGTGAATTGAAAGAGAGAGAGAGACAGAGAGAAAGAGAGAGAGAGAGCGAGAGAGAGAGAGAGAGAGAGAGAGAGAGAGAGAGAGAGAGAGAGAGAGAGAGAGAGAGAGAGAGTAAAAATGAATATTTGCATCCTACTTGCCTTTAAACACGGGTATGAATCTTCAAGCAATTTCAATATGGCGACTTGTATCAGAAAAAATGAAGCATTTTCGCTAGTTCTCACTGTTCTGTGTTCTGCGTGCACGTCCGCAAACATAGACCACACACATACTAACACAAAGCGCCACCAAGAGGCAAAAGGTGATTACGAATATTTTTGACACTTTTATTAAAAATATGCGGTTTTGCAAAAACAAATAACAAATCCAACTTTTTAGTGAAGTTCGACTGTCAAACTTGTAATTCATTGCTGATTTGTTCGAAAATTTGATAAAAATAATAAGTTTTTGTGCAGCACCCATTTTGGACGGACATTTCCGTTGTCACCTTCTGGTTCCTTGGATTGGCCATGGATAATTTCACAGTGTGATAAACAGGGCAGCTACCACCACGTGGCGCCACTGTTTCGAATGAGAAAATGATACAGGTTTCTCAGACGAGTTTCAATCCCGTGCTTTAAACGATTGCTTGTTATTCAAAAATCATGCATTATCTTTTGTTCCACATGAAGATTCCTGCATGTTTCGGTAGTTTAAAGTCAAACTCAGAATCAATCATTGGCAGTGTATAAATATATTTTTTATAAATTCTAAAATTATAAATGAACGATTTCGAATACTTATTGTAATTCCTTTTATTTCCTGATAGTTGTGCAAAAATATCGATCACCGTGTCGAGCCGATCACGCAAAAAATCATTGCTGAGAATTTCACCAATACGCGCACAGATTCCAGTACATAACTTTATTGCGTTACAAATCCTCGTCGATCCCTCTCGCCGCAGCTCTTGTCCTGCCGCTTCTCTCCGGCGAACTTCTTTACTTTAGTTAGTTTGCCTTCTTCCAATTTTGTTATTTTTCGTATGTGATGATGATGAGGATCGAGTATAAAGCCTCCAGCACCACCACCACCAGCGCCACTTTTGGAGACTTCCTTCCTCTCACCTTAACCGGTTCACTTGTCTCACATACTTTTGCTACCGGCCTCGTGCCTTTTTTTAACCCCTTCTTCTTTTGTCCTCTTTAATTCATATTTTTTCTCTGTCGCTTTTTTGTCCGTGTCTTGTTTGACTTTGACCACAATGGCCATCCTTAAATTAACACACATAAGAAGAAGACAACACAAAACAAAATTAACACTTTAACAGTGGCAGACACTCGTCTAGTAGACCAACAGAAAAATCCAGCCGAAAAAAACCGATGATCACCGCAGATCGCGGAGTGACCAGCCGGCGATGGTGGTGGTGGTGGAGGCCGGAAACGATAACTCTCGTTTTTACTTTCGTGTGTAGGCTCAATCATTTCAGTGCAGACCTGCTCGCATACGCACACACGCACAACCTTAATTCGGCTGTCTGCGGGCTTCAAATATTTCGAATGTAATTTTTTTTTTGCTGGTTCGCTTATTTTTATTTTGATTTCTGCCTTGTTCGGTTTCGTTATTCCGAACTTCAAGTGTAGGATAATCGAAAGGATAAGTAAATAATGGCTCGACGCTCGCACTCTCTGTGGTGGTGCCTCACCAGTCTGGGCGCTCTCATGGCAGTGTTTGTGCGTGGAGCAGACCCGGCAGAACCTTAATTATGACACGCTATCACGCAGATAATGAAAGGTAATGTTTGCGCGGACCAAGATTTATGAAACTCCGAAGAAGCGCTGCATCATGAAAACAAATTTACTTTTGTTTCTCGAGTTTTACATTCTCGACGCCACAGACTTGTCTTGTGAGTTGTGAAGTTGTTTTTCTGCCCAAGAAATGAATTTCTGGAAATTTATTGCGCCACTGCGGTTCGGGACGACGACCTGCAAGTTTCGGGAGATTGCACAAGCTGGAAGGCAGAGAGGTTTCCAAATTTTGCTGAAAAATAACTCAATTAAAAAAATAGTTTTGATAATTTCTTTATTATTTTGCAATATTTTGCAACAAATGTCTCATAATATACACAATGTTTTTTGGATGATTTCAAGCTTTTGAATACAAAAAAACGAAGGAAATGGTAAAGGGAATTGAAGAATTGCTTTTTTAACGTAAAATTAAGTTTTAAGTTTGTCTTTGGCCACTTTTTGATACAATGTAACGATTTCGGGATACAGCAATACACAGCAAAAGTTGGGTGAATTTGGAAGATGTAATTTCAGAAGGTTGAATATTACCTCTTTTATGGTGTAATTTTACCTTAATTTAAACTGAAAAAAGACATCACACCACAAAAGTGGTAAAAGTACTCATTTTTAGAAGTAAGATTACACATTTTTTCTGACGTAAAAGATGTACCCCTACCCAGATAGAGTATTATCATGATTTTTTTTACTGTATACTAAAATCGCGAAATAAATCAATATTCAAATGACCTTTCTCAAATGTTATAGAGTTAGGTATCTATTCCCGATCTCACGAACACTAGCGTGCCCTTTTTTTTGCTTGCCAGTATCAAATTTATTCTTAATCTTTTTCGTGTACGTACACAGATTTTCTTTAAAATCATTAAATTTAAAAATTTCAGCAATTTAGTAATTGAATTATGCTTCAATATAATTAAAAAGCTTAAATCTGCTGTTGGAAATTCATAAAATATTCTATGACTTCAAATTGGGCATAATACAGATAAATTACAGATTTATATTCAAGAAAAAACAGATCTCCCATAAAATAACCAGGCATCCTTGCATTTGGGATTAGGTACATGTTTTATACCACTAAAATGTGTAATTTAACATTTGAAAATGTGTAAATTTGCCACCATTCAGATGCAATGAGTCTGAATTGATTTAAAACTACATATACAAGAGGTAATTTTATACCTTCCAATATAACTTCTTCCAAATTAACATCATTTTTTACTGTGTAGATAACTATATTTTCGAGAGATTATTTAAGCCTTGGATACTACGTCTGCAAAGTTTCATTGGAATCAGAGAGTGCCAAGTAAAAAAGTACTTTAAAAACTTTTTGGGCTGGAATTGCCCTTACAATCAAGGCTGAGTTTAAAACATCCATATTTTTAGAATTTTCATTTTTAAATATGATTTAGTAGACCAAAAGGCGTCTTTTTAGCCGTGGCAAACAGGGACAAAATTGCAGCCAATGTCAAATTTTTTGATGATTGTTTCATACAAATCTATTATTTTAAATTAAAAAAATATATATATATTTTTTAAAGATCTTTATACAAAATTTGAAAATAGCCCTAGAACTGATTAAAAAAACTTAAAAGATCAAAAAATCATTTTATTATATTGCGCAATTCTCACTAACTTGGACTTCGCACTAAATTATTGCTATCGATCGCACTATTGCGCAGTGTTCGGAATGGCAAAATTAAGTGGACAAAATTGATAACTCCTTTATTTGAAGTCCTAGCCAAATGGTGTCTTCGGAAGAGTTGTTGTACTTGATAAGGGCTATCTTTTAAAGTTATTGACATACAGGGTGACCAACCAAAAACTAACTTTGTTGGATGACGTTGTAGGGCTTTGGTGTCTTGGGCAAAGTTGTAGAAGAGAAAATTTCATGATAGTTTGTCAAAAGCGCCAAATTTGTAGCTCTTAATCTACTCGAGATTTACGCCATTTTTGCAAAAATGGTCCAATAAAGCACTTTTTTGGTGATCTTTGCCGAAGACAGCAAAATTTTTTGAGCCTTCATTGAGAAGTTATTACCATTTTTAAGTGATTTTGAGCCTATTTTCAAGTTGCTATGTTTTCAAAATGGCGCATTTTGGCGCAAAACCGAACAATACACCTGAAAGTACACACTTTCAACTACATTTCCTGAAAATATCTCCGTGTCTATCGGTGTCTTTTTTTAGATATCTCAATTTGAATTTGACGGTTTTTAATTAATTTGTTTATAATTTTTAAGCGGAATCTTATTGAAATCGTGGTAATAATCGATATATTGAAGGGTAAATTGATCGATTTTTATGGAAAATACATTGTTTACGCTTAAAGTTATGACACACATTTTAAATTATGAATATATACATGTTTAGCCCAAAAATAATGTAAGTGAAAATTTTAAATAATTGTTCGTATTTAAAATTAAGAATTTCCTTTTATATTTGGTCACTTTAGAAAGGTTGTCGTATTTTTCCATAGACAAAGTATTTTCCACAGAAATCGATCAATTTACCCTTCAATATTCCGATTTTTTTTTTTATATACTCCCTAAAGGACTTTACTAAAATTGGTTAGAACTATGGAATAATTTTGACCAATTTCATCGTGGTCATTTATTTGACCATGAAATGGGGTCCTTAAACTAAAATAATCAATAACATTTTTTATACTGCTCCACCTCTCCGCATAAAATAACAAATCTTTTTATTCCTTCATGTTTCCTTCTGTGTTATTGGTTTGTTATTGCAATAACAACATAAAAACAGTTTAAGTTATTCTTCGAACACATCTTTGTTGTAGATTTTTGTTATTTTAACAACTAATCCGATCATCCCAATAACATATTTCGATCTTCTCACAATATCAAAAACTGACCTTCCCAAGTTATTTCCGTCTGCTCGGGTTGTGTAAAATCAATAAATACAAATGTTATCCATTTCTAGTTTTCGTGGGTTATTGCTAACTTTTTTATGCTAAATAGTGAGCTGCAGCTTGTCACCGTCTTCTGACATCTGATGGTAAAAGTTAAGATTCACATTTTTGAGTAAAGTAAAATTGAGATGCTTTCAACTTTTCACTAAATTTTAAAGGACTCAGATCAAATATTCCAAGTTTTTCTTAACCTTCTCTCCTAACCTCTAAAAATACGATTTGAATTGACCAAACGGTGGGGGTGACCTTAAGTTTCCAATTTTGACCCTCCAAAGCTGTCGGAGCCATATTTCCTGCAATGATACCAAACGTGACAGCTACCGCTGATTCCACTTGCCAGTTAATTGCTATTAAATTGATACCTGCTATCGATACAAGTCTCGCGCTGGCTATTCCGTGCTGATGCTGCTGCCAGTCCAGAATGCAATCATCAATTGAGAATGCCAAAAACTCGTTTGCTGGCTCTACTCTATAGCTCCGATGCAACTCGCTGAACGAAGTCTCTAAGTCATCGCGCGTCTGGGAAGTTGGACGACTTTGTCAAAACGTCCTCTGTCGACATTCGGCGTCCAAATGTGCATCGTTCTATGCATCCAGTGTCAATACCGGGTGTGAAACGTCTCAATTGAGTTCAGTCCAGCTAGCAGCAGCTTCTGCTTCAGTTCCCCTCTATTATGCATACACGAGCCCCTCCCGGCTTCAAGTGGAAAAGTGGCCATTTCGCAAGTCAAGCTGTCTGTCTTTTAGAAGCACATAAATTAGCCTTTATTGGGGCACAATAGACCGAGATTCGACGACGACGACGACGACGACGCCGACGGGATCGCTTCTTCTGTAAGATTGATTTACACCGAACCAACCGGCAATTGATTCGCTCTTCCCCGAACAGAAGAGGTCGGGGTTCAATATTGGAGAATGCATCGTGCCGTTCTATCGCCGTCTGTCGATACACCGTGGAGTCCCACTTTGTAGTCTCGTATCGGCACTGCTGACACACTGCTCTATAGAGAGCGCAGAGTTGCGTGGCTAGCGCGTGTCAGAATGATTGAACGAGTTGTGGTGGTGCGCCCTAATTGGGGGGAATGGAAACAGTTTAAGTTTCTGACGTGTGGGATGCACCCAAACCCGGGAAAGCAGAACTATCGGATAAAACGGTATATGCTCTGACTTCGAATGACAAAAGAAGACAACTTGTTGTTCAGCGTAGTGATCCTTTGAACAAAACAAATTGATTTTAGTTGGAGTTTTTTACAAACTTTAAAATATTTAGTAAGTTCTCAGTGAAAATACTGTAGTTTTTGATTTATTTGTGCAATATGTCAGTCCCTTTAATTGTTGTGAAAATCATGTTCAATGACATAAACTGACAAAAAGTGTGCATTAAAATATGGTAATACGAGTTAACGCATGTCAAATTGGACAGTCTTGTTATTCAAGCGTATCAGCTATCAAATTTTATTGTTATGATGCTGAAGTGTGAAAGTGCCCCATTCAAACGATGAGCTTATCAGTAGTTTGAAACAGACCGCATTGAATTTTCATCCGACATTGCGCCGACAAGCACTCGTGAACTATGACACCGTGTTGATATAGTTAAAGTTGAATGCATTGAAGAGTGACTCGGCTAATGAGCACGCGTTCTTTTGTTGTTTGAGGCTGAAATGTTGATACTGGGCTCATTGTTGTGATTACCGAAATTTTACGAGCAAAATTGATTGCAATATTCACGATTTTTGCTTCACCAAAAGCTGTTTAAAGTCATGAGCAACCTCTGTCTTGAAACCGCATAAATCAACTCAGAACAGATTCAAAGTGGTGTTGTTTTCACCTTCACACCTGCAATCCCGACCTCAAAAGCCAACTTCAAATCCGTTCTATTTCGCAATGTCATCTTGGCTCTCAATAAATCTGTCTGCCAAGCTGTTGCATGGGCGTACGCTGCAGCAAACCTCCAAGAGAACTCTACACCCGCGAGACTTGTTTGATCTGGTCGATCTAAACCACTTTTCAACCCCGTCGACTTGTTGCTCAATGACACAAAGTTTGCGCCCAAATTGTTCGCCACACGATTTCGACCGAATCCCCGGGTAGATTCTACCTGCTACCGAGACACGTTGAGCAGCAGCCACTCGGAATTAATCATCGATACTTCCAAGAACCTGAATTTCGGAGGGGTTGGGCGAACACTTGTAAAGTGTTCTACAACACGCTGCAAAAAACAGCAAAACAAAACAACTGAACAAGAATTGAAATTCGGGGTTGACGGGAAGCTGGGAGTGGAGTTGAGAATGTGCAGGCCGGCGTAATTATTTGAATTTACCTCGTGGGGATAGGGTTACTGAAAAACTCTTTTGAATTTTTGACCGTCAGACCATTAGACAAGACGGGCGGGTCATACAATATGGAAATGTGAATATTTTCAATTTGCAACAGAAATTTTCATTAAAATTTCCTTGATAAATTGTACCGTTTTTATGTTGATGGCATTTAAAAAAATATTTCCCGATTGTTTTTTTGAATTTCTAGAGCTTTTTTCGAAAAAGTCCTATAAACATATGACACACAATAGCTTATAGGACCTTCAAAAAACTCACCCGCAAAAATATCTTTCAAAAGCTGAGAAAATTTCTTTTTTTTTTTTCTTACATTGTTCATGGACTGCAGATTGCTGAGATGCAGCCTCTTCAAATTTGAATTAGGCGAAAACAAGGCCAGCCCTGTGTTGGCGACACGACTTTCCTTTCATCAAAAATGTAAGACTAACGGGACTAACTTCACTTTTGTTTTTAAACTTTGCTTGAAATGTCATTAAAATAACAGTTTCAGAAATGGTTGAAAAAGTAGTCATTTAAATCACATTTTAAAATGTCTAGAATTAGTTTTTTTGCCCTTTTAAATAGTTACTCCTAAAATTATGATATTATTTTTTTGAAAGGAGCAACAATTTCAATTTAAAAACATTGAAAATCAAACTAATTGTTACCGAACAATTAGGAAAAAAAATACACTCAACATTCAAACTATTTCTCACAAAAAAGGTAGGAAATTTTTTTTTGTTTTACTTTTTCTCAAAAAGTATTAATAAATTTCAGAAAATTTTACGCCTCTCCTTGAAATTTTTATAACTTGAAACGGTGTACCCGAGCAGACGGTAATAACAAAATTCATGTAATTTCAATAACAAATATTGATAAAATTTCAGAAAGTGTTATGAAATCTTCCTGAAAAATCATGTTTTGCGAAAGGGTTTATCAAGGGTAATTCTCTACCAACTCATATCGGGAAAAGTTGCCCCGACCCATCTTCAATTTGCGTGAAACTTTGTCCTAAGGGGTAACTTTTGTCCCTGATCACGAATCCGAGGTCCGTTTTTTGATATCTCGTGACAGAGGGGCGGTACGACCCCTTCCATTTTTGAGCATGCGAAAAAAGAGGTGTTTTTCAATAATTTGCAGCCTGAAACGGTGATGAGATAGAAGACCCGATTTGATGGCGTACTCAGAATTCCGAAAAAAACTATTTTTCATTAAAAAAACACTAAAAAAGTTTTAAAAATTCTCCCATTTTCCGTTACTCTGCTGCTGTGTGAGTTGGCGGAGAATTACCCATAACAGTTTCTGTTATTATAACAAAATTGGTCTGATATTGGTTGAAAGCCAACACAACTTTGGAATAACATTTATTGTTGTGGAAGAATACCTCCAAATAATATTAGGATGATCGGATTAGTTGTTAAAATAACAAAAAATAATAACAAATATTTGTTCGAAGAATAACTTAAAATGTTATAAGTCTTTTAAGTCAATAACAATTCAAAAACATATTAATAAATAACAAATCTGGTTATAAATAACATAAAATGTTATTGGCTTAGTATTTTCAAATATCAAAAAATGTTATTCCCAAGTTATTGCGTTCAGGCGCACTCTACCAGTGTATATGTGCATTGGAAAAAAAACTGTAAACAGATAGCTTGATTCTTCTCAATAAGATTCGAGCAAAAATTGCAGCCTTAAGAGTATAACAGGGAATCACAAAAGATAGTCGCTAGGACGGTCGAGGTGAACTAATCCCAATATCTGCCCACAAGGCGGATAAAAAAAATAAAAATTGCCGTTGGGTCGGGCGCTTTATTAATAAATAACTTATTTTTGGTTGCATATTAAATTTCTAATTCAAAAGTAACTTTAAAAATTTGCTTGTTAATATTTTTGACTCTTGCAAAATTCACACATTTTTCAACAAAATGAATGTTTCTCTAATATCAAATTTTGCACTATTCTGGTCTCAAAACGTGCCTTTTTTGTTCTCTGAAAGATAAAAATACGTTTTTAATACGTCTTTTGGAAACTCAACTTTTACTGATAAATTTGTTCAACACATCAAATCGATCAAAATTTTTTTCTCGAGAATTATTCTGAATATTTTTTATTCAAATTTGTCTTTCGTCATTAAAGTTGAATATCAACAGTTGTGGAGAAAAAAATCTTAGTTTAATGAACTCAATTTTGCAATTAAAAACAATCATTAATAAAAAAAAAGGTATTTTTGACTTACTTGATTTCTTACGTTAACACAAGCTTCTGAAAAGAAAAAAACGTTATTAAAATTATTGTAATTCCTTGGTTAAATAAAAAAAAATCGAAAATTTAATTTACAATTTAATGGTAACTTTCAGAGTGATTTAAAAACATAAATGAAACATTTTTACTTTTAATTTCTTGTCGTAAGAAAAATATGTTTTTGTGCCTACTTTTTTAAATTTGTTTTTATTGTGCTTCTGTCACCTGTATCCTTCTGTCACATTTATTTTTTATTTTATTAACAAAAATGCAAAAAAATATCAAGAAAAATGTCAAATTCACAAAGTCGACGAAAATTTATTCTGGAAAGGGCATGCATACAAGAATTCTAAAATCGATCGCCAAATTTCAGACGAACAAAGAGATCATAAATGATTCAAATTGTCTGGAATATAAATATCTTTAAAAAATTGTTTGTACGGGAATAAATCATTAAAAAAATTGCCTTTTAACGCTATAAAATATAAAAATAATATTCAAAAATAAACATTCATATAAAATGAGGCCAATACCAATTTATGAAGAGTTCTAATGTTCTATAGAGTATTTTTGGCAGACATGCATCCGCTCTAACTCCTCTTTTAGAAGAACTTGTTTGGCATTCCGCGTAGATGATGCCCAGCATGTTGTGCCAGTGATTAGAGTACACTAATTACGCTAATCTTTAAGGCTCCCGAAGACCCTGAGAATTAATTTTGAAAACCAAGTTAGATATAGCTTAAGAACCTTTAAGCGCACTCAAAGAGCTTTTAAGAAGTTCCTTTAAAGAGCTTAAGAGAACATTACCATGAAAATATCGCTAAATCGTTTTTCCGAATGAACCAATGTTTTTTACACATGATTCATGCCAAAAACAAGAGGTTTTTGCCTGGCAACAAGCATAGCATTACTTTAAACGAAAATGCCATGTGGAACTAGCTGAGTGCCGTTTAGAAGAGCTCTTAGTGCCGATGCATGTCTGATTTTTGGAGTTTTTTTTTTTTTAAAAAGCCCTATAAACATGACCGCCTTGAATCAGGGGTAGGTATTCAAAAACACCCAAATAGCAAAAAATCAAAATTAAGTTGGAAGGACCTTTTTAAAAAAAAAACTTCTTGATTTTTGATTTGGGTAGTTGTAAAATATTGCTTTATTTTTCAGTGTATTCCAGACTCATTTTAAGTATACAGCCCAGACACAATTATCCGAAGGTCTTTGCAAAATTTTACTTCGGATAATCAAAACTTCGAAAAAAAATTTTTTTTGTCTTATTTTTGAGTATTTTGTATAGAAATTTGACTAACATGGAGTCGCGGAAATCGAATTTGATGTTGAAAGTGAGAAATAAAAAAAACATGTTTTATCGTGATTCGGTTATCCGAAGTGTCGGATAATCGAAACATTGGATAATCGAGGCTCCGGATAATCGAGTCTGGACTTTGTTTTTTTTTTGTAAATGCAGACCGGACACAATTATTGAAAGTCCACTCGAAAAAGTGTAGATAATCGTATCATTTTAGTTTTTTTTGTCTTTTATTTTGTTCTTGAGTTGAAATGTGATCTCAAGTGATTTGTAAATATGTAGTCCTTATTTTTATGTGATTATGCATCAGGTAATAAATCGATCCAATTTTACTGATTTCTCACGAATATTAAATTTTTGAGAATCAAAAACACGATTTGGACAATTGAGTGCTGAAGATAACCGAGCCCTGGCTGTATACTTAATATAAATTCGCTGGTCACCCTAACCCCCCCGACCACACTCAGAACGGCAGCGAATTCAAGGAACTTTTGAAAGTCAAAAGTTCGAAGCCGCCACGCCGTCCACGAGAGCTCCTCCGCTCGGCGCGATTCCTGAGGCGCAAAAAGAGCTCGTTTTCCAAAGGACGCAACCAAAGTCGAAAAATATGCCTAATAAGAGAGATATTATACATTCTTGGGCAATGGCCGCAGCCGCCGTAGTCAATTATCATATTTGTCTGATGGCGGCCGGGGCGATTCTTTTTTTTTTGTTGCCCTCGCAGCTCGGTAGTGAGTTCGTGGAACTCACCGCAGGACACTCTCTGGAAATTGCGGAAACTTTTCCGCCTAATAATAAACAACTCCTGGAGAACTGGCACCAGGACCGCAACGCTGGGGTGCATCTGGTTCGGAAGCGTTAGGGTGATTCCTTTGAAAAGAATTCTCTGACTTCGAATGGTAGATTGCCTGGAGTTCGTTTCAAACCACACCACCCTAACCAAACTCCTCGGACAATGTTTCCAGGTTGCAAATTACAAATTGCTATTCAATCCGACAGGGGCGGCATTATCGACCTCCCGAATTTGGTTGGACAACCTGCCCCGCGCGAGGTTCGCCAGAACTCGATGGGTGTTCTGCCAATAACCGGCGAGACTCGCGTTGCACATTCTAATTTGGGCAGGAGGGGGCCAACATGACGATGACGACGTGGAAGCACAGAATTTAATTACAAACGCGCCACAAACCCATTGCGTAATTCTAGGGTCCCCCCCCCCCCCTCCTCCCCATCACAATTCGAAAAGTGCAGCAAACTACACATTAGCGGCACTTTGTATGACGACGACAGCGGCGGTACATGTAAATTTGTGTTGTACAAAGCATTCTGTTTGTTGGGTTTGTGCACTGTTGACGAGGAGGATTTTTGAGTTGAAAGAATGCTTGAACCCAACGATTTTTAAATATTTTTTTCACAAATAAATATTTTCCTAGAAACCGCCTTTTATATATTTTTCACGCGACTCGCAACATTTGGAAAAAATATGATTTTAGGAAAATTTTGAGTGCCAATATCCCATCAACCAATGGTCCAATTTTCAGTGTTTCGGTTTTTTATTGAATAGCTCAGGATTGAAATCGAACGTTGGGGATCTGTGAAGGTCAAAAGGCGAGGAATTGTAAGCTGCACAAAATAGTGTTTTTAACTCAATTTTGCCCAAAATACACATGCGACAAGTTAGCACGACAGCGACAAACTAGAGGCTTTAGGAAATTTTCTCCAAAAAAATTATTTCCATTCTTTCGCCAAAAACCAAAACATTTCTAAATTTTCGCAGAAATCAAACTTTAAGCAGATTTACTTCGAAAACTTCGGACTTTTTACAAATTTCTGAATAGACTTGGTTTCAAAAAATAATATAAAAATTTAATTTATTTTTTTGTAATAAAGTGTTAAATTTCTTTATAATCAAAGTTTTTTTCCATTGCAATTTGTTGTCATTTATCATATTAAAAACTACAAACTAACTATACGTCAGCTTTTAACAAACAAAAAAAAAACACAAAAAAAAACAAAAAAACAAATAAAAAAACGTAACTTAATCCACCTTTAGGTGGTTGGTGCCTTCCTCTCATTTATAGAGTGATTACAATGGTTTATGGATCTCCCCTAACGTGATCGCAGCACCTAAGAGGTCCTAATAAAAATAAGTGACGTGTAAAAAAAAACAGACTTCCTACAGACTTTTTGTCAAGATTATACAGACACCGCCTTTCAGGGAAATGGCATCCCTCTACAAAGCTTTTTTCGTGGCGACCAGACGGGACCATTTGAGGTTATGTAAATTCAGACCATTTTTTAAACTGCTTGTAATTTTAGATAGGTAAGTCAGATCTTGAAAATTTTTAATCCACAAGAAAGGTCTTCTCATATGCTTTCTAAAAATGTATAACATGTGAGGGTTTCATGAAAAAACCACCCTTTTTACCATAATTTTAAATTAATATGAAACAGTTTTTTTAACATAAGTTTTTAAATACACGAGCAAACTGCATGAATTTAAATAGCAACTTAGGGGATGTTAAGACGGATCGATTAAAACCATTCCGGCCAAAATCGGTTGAGCATGTGACAAGATATTCCAGTGACATTGATTTGGTACACATGTCTACATACAGCCAAACACACAGACATTTGCTCAGCTGGTGATTCTGAGTCGATATGTACAAATGAAGGTAGGTCTAGGAAGTCTAACTAAAAAGTTCGTTTTTCGAGTGATTTTATAGCCTTTCCTCAGTAAAGTGAGAAAGGCAAAAATTAAAACCAAAAACACAAAAAAATTACAATTGATCGAAAAATCTTCAAACCAAAATACAAATCAAAACAGATAGCCAGAAAAATAACAAAAAAAAACAAAAGCCGAACAATTGAACACCACAAAGCGGAAAAATTCTAACAAAAATATAAAACACAAATAAAACCAAAACAAAAACCAAATAGCCTGAAAAATAAACAAAAATAAAAAAAAACTCAAAGAAAAAAAAACAAAACAAACTCCAAACAGCTAGAAAAATAACTAAAAACCCAAAAACAAAACGTCAAAAATCAAAAACAACTTAAAAACAAAAACAATAAAAACCAAAAAATTAAACAGTCAACTCACCAGAAAAAAATATTTAAAAAAAACAACATAAAATAAAAAAAACAAAAAAAAGAAGGCCAGAAAAAAATAAAAAAACCCATTGAAAAAACAAAAACTAAAACGCCAGAAAAATTAAAAGCTCAAAATAAAAAATATATAAAAAAGCACGAAACAAAAAAGCTAGAAAATAGCAAAAAAAAAAACTATCAAAAGATTACCAAGGAACTTAAACTAAATTAAAAAAAGCCAGAAAGAAAAACAAAAAAAAATCTTAAAAATCCATCGAACCAAACTGAAAAAAAATATTAAAAAAAAATCCCTAGAATCAAAAAAAAAAAACAAACAGCTAATTTACCAGAAAATTAAAAAAAAACAGGAAATAAAAAAAAAAACAAATGCAAAAAAAAATACGGAAATAAAACTGATAACAAAAAATCGAAAGCCAAAAATACAAAAAAAAAAACAGAGGGCCAGAAAAATACAAAAAAAAAAAAGAAAAAAACATCAAAAAATCAAAAAGCCAAAAAAAAATTAAAAACTCAAAATTTAAAAAAACTAAAAACTAAAACACCAGAAAACTACAAAAACAAAAACAATTAAAAGAAATCAAAGAACTTAAACAAAAAGCCAGAAAAATAACAGTAACAAAAAAAACAAAAAATCAAAAATAAAAAAATTACATATTAGTCAATAACCTAAAAATCAGAAAACCAAAGAAAACAAAAACACAAAAAAAAACAAAATTCAAACAACCAAACCAAAAAAAAAATGTAAAAAACAAGTCATTAAAAATCAAAAATAGCAAAAAAAAACAAAGAACAAAAAAACAAACAATATAAATAACGAAAACCAGAACCCAAAAAGAAAAACAGAAACCATCATAAACCAAACAACCAAACAAAAAAAAAAAAAAAAAAAACAAAAAATCAAATCAAACTCAATTTAAGGGGTTACAAACATGTAAATCGACAAAAATGTAAGAGGTTGGTTTGGGCACACACTTAAACTTTTTTTTAATTATGTTTGAAAAGCAATAAAATACATATTTTCAACTATTATCAAAATAAATTTGAAGATATTTGGTTGTATCGTTGCCGAGATATAGCCATTTTAAGTTAGCAATTTCAAAAATCGGGTGCCTCGATATCTACATATTGCTTTGACCAAATCAGCTCAAAATTTTGGTGAAGCCTCATTAAACCGGTCCTATGTGCATGACAAAGCCCGATTTTCAAAAAGTTTGTTTGAAAAAAAGATAAAAATATTTTTATGTTTTTCATATAAAAATTGCCAGTTTTAGATTTTTGTATTTTTTTAAAACGCAAAATTTCAAAATTGGGTTTCGTCATGCACACGGAATATGTCTTGGGAGTCTTCACCCGAAATTTCAGCCAATTTGGTCCATCCCATCTCGAGATATAGTGGCACCCGTAAATCAACTCGGTGTTCAGAGAAAAACTCTCACAAAGTTCGACAGTTCGCTTTGCGGATGGCAAAATTTTGAACGTAAATCGTCTCTTACTCAGTTTAATCATGAAATATCTTCATGAAACTTTTAGGAGTGATTGAAAATCATCTTTTTAGTGGATTTATTAAATTTTCTGAAATATGAAATATTTGATTTTCTACATGTATGTAACCCCTTAACTCAAACCCAAACTCAAACTCAAACTCAAACTCAAACTCAGACTCAAACTCAAACTCAAACACCAACACCAACACAAACATAAAAACTTCCTCTCATCGAATATGTAAAGTGAAGAATACGGGAGAGGTGAGAGTCAGCTCTCTCAAGCTGAGATGAAATAATCGGAAAAAAATGCTTGCAAACTTTTTTTTTACCCGCGGCAGCGAAAAGAGGCAAAACACGCAAATGAAAATCTCTCTCGCACTTCTCGAAGAAAATTACTCAGTTGAAGATTTTTTGTGAATGTCCTTGTTAGCACCACCTAAATTAATTTATTTTGTTTTGTTTACAGACATTGTTTGTCTACGAATAGTAACGGAATTTTTGGACGTGTGACGTTACACCTGCTCACTTAAAAAAATATTTCCAAATGTTATGCACGTCATTAAACGTTTTATTTTTAAATGCAATTTGATATAAATTTGCAAAAAATTATACGTAAAAACATGATATTACCGATCTCTCGTACGCGAGAGAGGAGAGCCATCCGATTTTTTTCTCTTGTTGAGCCTAAAAAGATTCTCTTTTGATAAAGATTCTTCCATCGCTTCTCTCAAATGATCTGGAAACTCAGTTTTGGCAAGTATCACAATGCACTCGCCAATAGATGTCGCTGCTCCGATTGCGCCAACAGGCCACTTCACTTACAAACAACTGCAATCTCGCAGAGCGCTAAATGTGTGCGCGCGTTCAAAGAGATTCTCCAAAACTTGGGTGAAGAAGCTAGCTGTGGCGGGGGAAGCAGAGGGGTACAATTTCCTTTTGACGGGGTTCGATTTTGGAATTTCAATTCAAGGTATCGCTTGCAGGCAAGCTTCCGCATGTCGTTTCAAAATTTTCGGTCGCGGAACTCGTGGGTTAGAACGCACTAGGAGGCAATTAATCGTTGGAGTGCAAATCGCAGTTTGTCGAGTAATTTTGTATCAGGACTTGAGGCTGATTAAATTTGTTGGTAACTGAATACCACAGCTCAACAAGATATAAACGCTGATTCCGTAAATTTCAAGTTTGTGGTGCCTGAACATAACATTTCCGAAATTTACATCAATCTTTCAATTTTACCCTGCCAAAGTTTTACTTGTTACTAGCAAGCAGCTTATTTTAGCATCCGTTGCACAAAACTGTATCTTTTATAGCCCCTCAGCTGTACCAGTCATCGATCCCAGTCTAGACTAGGGTGCACGTTCCGATGGCCCCGCGGAGTACGTGCTCATTCCCGGTTGCCACGGTTTATGGCTCGTTGAATAGTTTGGTGTACTTTTGCATATTCCAAGCAACAACAGTGTGCAACTATTTAGCCCAACTACAGTCACGCACCTCCGCGCTCGGGAGTCTCCCTGCTATCGGATGGCCGCAGGTCTATCAAGAAGCAAAAAGCATCATCGACGAGGTTCGTCGCATCGATGTTCAGCTGCTGTTGCTGCCGAATCTATGACATTTCCCCGAAACCCATATTACCGAAGGGACATTTCCCCGAATGCCACTTCCCCGAAAAGACACTTCCCCTAATAGTCATTTCCCCGAATTCCATTTACCCGAATTTCCCATTTCCCCTAATCGTCCACATCCCCGAATGCCATTTTCCCGAATGGGCCACAATCCCGAATGCCACTTACCCGATTAGTCATATCCCTGAATAGTCATTTCCCTGAATGCCATTTCCCCGAACGCGGTC
Organism: Culex pipiens pallens; assembly: GCF_016801865.2. Classification (NCBI taxonomy): domain Eukaryota; kingdom Metazoa; phylum Arthropoda; class Insecta; order Diptera; family Culicidae; genus Culex; species Culex pipiens. The sequence goes on along the minus strand of NC_068938.1, from coordinate 59,115,659 downwards.
AATCGGAAATGCCCGGTGCCCCGGAGCGCGCGCGCTCCTGGGCACCGGGCATTTCCGCTTGACCGCGTTCGGGGAAATAGCATTTTAAAAGAAAAAAAAAATGATGACAATTTTTATCACATCAAGCTACATATTTAAAGGTTCGTAATGGCCTTGAATGATCAACTTTCTTTTTGGCTTCATTCAGAACAGGGGGGGGGATTCAATACAAATTCCAATACAATGAATATTGTTACAGACTTTTTTTATACATTTATTCTCAAAACAAATACTTTTTTCTTATAGACATGATAATAATAATGCAATAGAAGTTTTGTTATTTTTTTATGATTCAAAAAACCTAGCGTGCGATTTTCGTAGTATAGAACCCCGTACACACTCATCATTTTATTCACATTGCTGGTTTGGGATTTGGCGAAAAGATAACCAACAAAAACTTTAAATAAAATTTGTACCAGCCTTATGTACCTTTTTGTTCGATTTTTGGGTTCTTGAACAAAATTCGAAAAAAGACAAATTTCCTTGCAAATTTTTCAAAAACAACATCTAATTATGCGGTTGAATACAAATGTTAATTGAACAAAAAAAAATTTTTTTTATGATGCCTATTTTTTTTTTATTGTCGAGCGTATGTCCCCTAAACTACGTTAAAGTGATTTAGAACTTTTAAATCCAAGGCCAATATGGCGGTGTTGAAATATTGAAAAAATGCATTTTATTATTTAATAGGCAATCAACTATTCAAATTTGACTAAAATGGGGTTGCAGTACTCAAAAAAACGAAAAAAAAAATTTGTTCGTGATTCGATTATTCGAAGTCCCATACAAACCTTCGGATAATCAAACTTCGGATAATCGAAACTTCGGATAATCGAGGCTTCAGATAATCGAGTCTGGACTGTAATTGGGTCCTAAAATTAAGCTTAAATTTGTGATATTATTGTTCACAACGATATGGCTTATTTTTCTAAATACAATGACCCTTTGAACGACCGCAAAGGATTTAAAATGGATTTTTAATTCAATTTTTAAAAATTCACTTCACGGCCCTTCTTGGTATAAAAGCTTCTACTTGACAGCTCGTTCCAAGGGGACCATATCCATAGAAAAAATGTTGTCTTGTCAATAACTTTTTTTTGCATAAAATGAATAAAACGTTATCTGAAATGGTTTTTAATCATGTTTCTTACCGTTGTTCATAAAAATTGACAAAGGGCTTTACTACCCAATTTACAACATTTAATCAACAGCATACCCGAAAAAGCTGTTTGTTCGGTAAAATTGAGAAAGAAAATATCTGTTATTCATGGAAAAAGGCTTTAACGAAAATGATGATAAGGGCATATAAAAATTCGGGAAAATTTAAATAAACGGCAATTGGCGTAAGTGTCACTTCGGGGAAATGGTACTGGCCGATTAGGGGAAATGGCATTCGGGGAAATGGCCGATTAGGGGAAATGGCATTCGGGGATATAGCCGATTAGGGGAAATGATATTCGGGGAAATGGCATTCGGGAATGTGGCTGATTAGGGGAAGTGGTATTCGGGGATGTGGCCAATTAGGGGAAATGATTTTCGGGGAAATGGCATTCGGGGAAATGTCATTCGGGGAAATGAACTAGACCCGTTGCTGCCTGCATAAATCAATATATTTATCGCTGCACAAACACGCCAACTTTGAATGAACTTTGGATTGGGCGAAACTCTCAACGCCGTCCGTACGGGATCATCGGAAAACGATCGATGGCTCTGAAACTGTCAACATTTCTACTATGAGCAACAGATTTAGAGAGAATCACTCAACATTCAAACCAGGAAGTGACCACAACTCACTCCAGTGGCCTCTCAAGACCCCACCCTCCCCTAACCGATGGGATTTTTTTTTCTAAAGTCCAGAGGTATTTAGTGGTCCGGTCAACTCACTCAACACGCTGGTGCTGATGGTTACCAACGTCAGTGGCCGTTTCTATGCTTGGTGTGTGCCCCCCTTCGAAGCCGCGGAATTAGTAGTTTCATAGAAAACGGACGTGATTATAATAAATTAAATAATACATCACGCGGGCGCGACCGCGCTCTCACCGTTATTGCTGCTGTTGTTGTTTGTCACCCAGCTCTAGTAGGAGAGGTCTGCGCTGTTGTTTCGAAAGTACAACGAACCTCAATCAGTTCGACCGTTCGTTGAAGCTCCTGGCTGAGGAAGAGGTGCTTTCGAGCGGTTTGGAAATGGGTGTTAACGTCGATTGTGAGACTGAAAGACTATATGATTTGGGCAATGTCTAGATCAATATTATTTGTTAGCTTAAAATTAGTTAAAATACCTTTTATTTCAAATGTTTGGATAGTTCATTTCAGAGATTAACCTAAAAAAGTCCAATTTCTATACAAAAATTTATCATATTGTTAAATTGCAAATGTTTTTAGTATTTTTCATTTCAACACTGGTTAAACGTTTTCGCAAATCGTTTTTTTTTTTTCATTTGATGTTTTGATTTGAATTTTATACGTCCATTCAATATGTCAAAAGCAGCTATTTTGCATCAATAGATTTTCAAAATAAGCATGAATATATTTAAAAATATGTGGTTTGAAAAGCGATTCGTGTTGTGTCTTCAGAAAAACTACTTTTTTTTTTATTTTCCCGTGTCTTTTTGAGCAACTTTTGTTTTACGAAAACAAAAAACACTTCTATTGTTTTATGTTTTTTCCTGTTTTAGTTATTTTTAAGCATTTAAATTTGCCAAATTTACTTCCTCCTATAAAAAAAAGTTCTTCTTTCCAATGCTTTTTTTAGATCAAAAATTGGTTGAAAAATTGATTTTTTAGCGATTTTTTTTAAGATCGAAGCTTGTTTAGAGGCGGGGTTGAGTGTAAAGGGATATGTTAGAAATTGGAAAAAAATTGTTCACGGGAAAATAATCCAAATTATTTTTCTTCTGTTTACGTAATTAAATCCAAAAACAAGTTCTTTTACATGATAAGTGTCAAACAAAAATTTCAATTCAGTTCAATCTTTTGTATTATTAAATAATCAATTCACAATTTCGTATTTCTTATAATATAAAAGAGTTTTGGAGTTCCTTTCAACGATGATTTGTACTATAGTTCATCTTGATGTAATTGTACATAAATTTGGCAACAGAAGAAAAAAATTAAATAAATAAAACTTTGATTAAAACACCTCAGAAAACAATAATTGAAAAAATCATATTTAGATGCAAAATCAAATTTGCCATTGAAAATTAATTGACGATTTTATTGATTAACTGAAATATTTGAAGTTTAGTTATCTTTACTCTAAAGTATTTTTAAGTAGTGTTAATATTTTGCAATTTATTTTTTTTAAACAAAAAAAAACAAAAGTCTTGTAGAATCTTTAACAAATATTAGAAACAACTTAATATGACAATTAAAATCATGATTATTATTTTTCGCAAAATCCTATCCTGAATCCAAGCGCATTAGATGCCTTTTTGTTTCCCCTCAATCGTTACTTTAAGTTGTGTATTTTGGTTTTAAACTGATGGCAACAAGTTCAATTAAAAAAAAGAAAATATTTATGTTTATTATGAACATCAACAAAGAAACCAAAAGGATAGGAAATCTAAAAATTTTCTTACATTCACAAACCTGACAAGCTCCCAAAACTTTGTCATTTTTTTTTATGTAGCTCAGATTAAAAAATTTATTTAAAAAACGTTACTTAAGCCACCCTTAAGTGGTTGTTGCCTTCCTTACATTTAGAGGTTGAGGCTATCCAAAATAGATACACAAGGGCGGACCTTTCAGTGTTCTATCAACTTGATCGTTTTTTTAGCATAACTTTTGAAGTACTTTACTAAACTTTATAATTTTCAATAGCGACTTATGGGACCCCAAGACGGATCGAATGAGACCAATACGGTCTAAATCGGTTCAGCCAGTGCCGAGATAATCCAGTGCAAATTTTTTTGATCAACATCCCACCACACACACAGACATTTGCTCAGAATGTGATTCTGAGTCGATAAGTATACATGAAGGAGGTCAAATTAAGAATTTCGTTTTTCGAGTGATTTTATAGCCTTTCCTTCGTAAAGTGAGGAAGGCAAAAAATCCTTGGTGACATTTGAAAGACTCTATACAACCAGCTCCCTCATGTAGATAAGCTTCATTCTGAAATTCGCCAAAAAATCATGTTTAACCTTTTTCAAATCTTCAAAAAGCATTGGAAAGGAGAACTCTTTAAATTTCAGAACATCTTGGATTTAATGAGTTAACTTGTTTCAAGTGACTAGAGATATTATTTTTTCTAATTATTTGTAAAAGGGAAAAGCTTTTTCAAGTTAAGTTCAATTTCCATATTTTCTCTTGAGCATAGCAATCCAATCTGGTTTTTTGTGAACATTTGGGTTTTCCTGATAACTGTAAATATTTTTTCAATGAATATTTAATGTTGAACTTAAAAAAAAAAAACAATTTAATTTGTTGTTTTGAGTCGTTGTTTATAATATTGCAAAATTCCCGATAAAGGGAAATTATATATAAGCTATATTACTTTTTTTAAATCTAATAACAAGTTTATGAAAAAACACTAAGTGCGAATAAAGATTCATAAATATTTTAAACTACAATTTTGAGTCTTAAAAGCTCAAGAAATGATTTTGTTTTTGCAGATTCAGAAAAAAAATCAAAAGTTTTATATAATACCTCAAAAAATGAGGCTGCTTAAATTAACGTTTCATAGAATTTGTATGAATTAACAGTAACTGAATTCATTTAAAAGAAATAAATTTATTACTTTTCATTTTAAATTATTGACACTGTTGACGTAGTAAAAAAAAACTCCCGTGTCCCGGGAATTCCCGGGAAATTGCCAAGTTCAACTCTCGATTCCCGGGAAATTGAAAATCTCGAGAATCGTCACCCTCTACATGTGACTCTGTCAACTTTAAAACATATTTTCCTAGGTCAACTTTGTCCTGATTTTTTTCTTAGCTTAATAGCAAATAAGTAATTGTTTGTTTTGTCTCGGATTACGTTTTGACTCAATTTGATGCGCTTGAAAAGCTTTTAACTTGTGCCGAGAAAATTTGGATAATATTTTACAAAATCGAAAAAAAAAGCTGGAAAATTATAAAAACATCCAATTAGCAATAGACAATGATTGGAGTTTGTAAAATAGCCTTTAAACTACGAATAAAAATCAAAAAGTAAACAAGATACAGTATGTAAAAAAAGTATTTACACCCCTTGGGCACTATGCACATATTGTGATGAAACATCTAAACAATTTAATGTTGACAGAAACCTAGTACTACGTTTTGTTCAGAAACTCATGCCAGACATTTTGCTACAAAAAACTCATGAAAAGATGATTTCTATAAAAAGTTATATAACAAATACTGCAATCACAATACGAGGGAGAACCATGGAGACAAAAAACGATCCAGTATATAACATTCGTCAAATTATGCATGGAACAGAGCTACTTCCAGTTCAGGGATTGCATCTATCAACAGAAGATGGGAGCATCGATGGGTAACCCACTGTCACCGTTCCTGAGCGATGTTTATATGGCAGCTTTGGAACACGAACTACAAACCAAAAACCTACTACCAGAACGTTGGTGGAGATACGTAGATGACGTCTTCTGCATCATCAAAAAGGATTCACTAACAACGGTACTGGACACCATAAACAGTGCACGCAGGAGCATCAAGTTCACTTACGAAATGGAAGTCGAAGGAAAGTTACCTTTCTTAGACATCCTGATCTTAAGAGAACCAGGTTGCCCATCTTCGTTTTCTTTCGAGATCTACAGGAAGCCAACAAACACCAGAAGAACAATCCCAGCCACGTCAAACCATTCATTCCAACATAAGATGGCAGCATATCATTATTTCATACATAGGATGACAACTTTACCCCTCAGCGAAGCAGGAAAACAGAAAGAATTGGAGTACATATTTGAAACAGCGGAAATCAACGGTTACAGCAGAACAACTATCCAAGCAATCATCGATAAGAAGGAAAGAAAACTCCACAGAACCTCACTCACAACCCTTACGCCATCAGTAGAGCCACTACGAAGAGCAGCAGTAGAATTCGACTACAGGATAACACGCCCATTACGACAAAAACTGGCTAAATTTGGCATCGATTTAGTGTTCAGCAGTAGAAACAGCCAGTTGGAATCCATCTTAGGTTCAACGAAAGACCCCATACCGACTTTAGGCAAACCCGGCATCTACGAGGTATCCTGCGGCCACTGTGATATGAGCTACATTGGACAAACTAAGAGATTGCTGCAAACCAGGTTGGATGAGCATATAAACACATATGTCAGAATTGCCAAGGAGGAAATACGGAAAGGATTTGTCCCCCATTTCAAGTCAGCAGTAACCGAACACATCATCGAGGAAAAACATAACATCACAACTAGCGACGCGGTCATCTTAAGACACATCACAAACCCATCGAAGCTGGCTGTCGCCGAAAGTTTGGAAATCTTCAAGGCAGGCAACAAACGTTTACTCAACAAGGATTCAGGTAACGGCTCAACGTGGCTGTTTAAGCTGTTACCTATACAGGCACAAAAGAAGAACGAGGAGGTAGTACCTACAGTAACTACAAATACGGATACACCAGCGATGAACCTTCAGTCGAGAACAGAACACTGATGAAGTCTGCAAGTAGTAGACGAAATACGTATCTGTCAAGATATTAAAAATATATAGCGGAATTAAAAGGAACAACTCGTCTCTTTGTATTCACAGTAATGCATTCTGCTAAAACGCTCAACCAAACCACAATTACCATGGCAACCAAGCCTTCGGAGCACAACAAGTTCATCGGACTGAAGAAAATCATCGCAGGTATCCACAAAGACATCGCCTTCTTGAAAAAATGCGTCGAACACCGAGTTACACCAACTAGCCACAGGATTAGGACGAAGGGTCATACGGACAGCAAGATCATCCGGAGGGTGGAGTTAGAGCTTGTCAAAGAGAGCATCAAAAAACTCTACGGTAGACTGAGTATAAAAACTCTCGAATGCTATTCACTCCATCTGAAACTAGCCAAAGAATTCCCCATCGAGTTCGAAGCCTTTTTGACGAAAGTGAAGGTAGCCGAGAAGTGCGAATCGGAAAGGAAACGCAAGATACTGGACAACAAATTCCGACAACTGATTTCCCACATTGCCCCAACAACAAAACCAGTAGTTAAACCCTTAGAAGAGTTCGTTGTTAATCGTTCTTCTGAAACTTTTTCAGAAGAACAGTTAACTTTACTCAACAAAGGTCTTAAGTACGCGGTATCATCAAAACCAAACCTGGAAAACATTGTTATCGACATCGAAACTGTTATCAATGCTAAAAGCATCGACGAAAAACAGACAAAACCTCCACCGCTCCTTCCAGCACAAATCAACAGCGTCAGGATGACGGTATCCAAATTAATACGAGAAGCAACAACAAAACACCAGGACAACGCCGAAGTACGAGTAGTAAAGGAACTCAAGGAGAAACCCGTGTACTACCTAAAAGCGGACAAGGGAAACCGGGTAGTAATCATGGACCGGGACGAATACGACAAGGAACTTCTTGAGAAACTCGGAAACAGGGAAAAATATTCACTACAACGAGGATACCAGCTAAAAGATATGGTCAACAAAGTAGAGAACACCATCAAAGAATGTGCAGGCTTTTTGAAATCGGTTGGGAAAACTGCAAAATCGTTGAGAGTACCGAACCCAACTCTACCCACGATTTTAAATACCTAGGTAAAAACGTTGTTATGGTTTTGTTTGAGCAATCTGCCAAAAATGTATGGAATTTCGTAATTTTTGTTCTCGTGGATCAAACTTACTTTTTGCCCAGGTATTTAAAGACGTGGGTTTTATAGAAAACCTAGATGTATGGGTATCAAAAGATCGGAAATTTTATGCCCTTTCCGATGCCACATAGGTTGACTTAAGAATTGTGGACCGGTTCGGATGCCGGCGGATTTTCCGACGACGTAATTCCGGGTTGGTACGAAATTCCAACGAAAAATCTATTCTATCGATACAAATACCCCCAAAACGGTGTTATACCCACTCCAAAATGTTTATTTAGCAATTCTATGGTAATATATTGACATTTAGTTGAATTAAAAGTTTGCAAAATTAAGTTTAGATAAGTTTTATATAGAATTTCCAGAGTTATATAAACTTTTATACTAAGTAGTTTGTTGAGACGTCGCGCCCGGTTGAAATACCTCGTACGAACACCCCTCGTACGGACCGAACCCAAAAGTGGGTAATGGTCAGGCATGCTATGAGTAGTATGACTGACAGGGTGGGATGAGCAAATGTAAACATTGCAAACGGAGAAGAAGGCGAAGGTAGATTTCTTATTCGAAGGTAATTTGTAACGCGATGGTGAGAATTTAGTCTAATTATTGAAATTAAGCTAGTTTTCGACCGTGTTGTGAGCGGAGGCTGAAGAAGTTCGGCAAAGGAGAACGGCGAAGTCGTCCAGTCGGGCAGGGAAAAGTCCTGGAACTAGAGAAAAGATCAAGTTAGTATTTGTTTACAAATGTTAGGTTAGAAAAGCAAAATGAATTAAGCTAAATTAGGAAATTACTTACCTACAGTTTCTGCAGTTGGAATCGCGAACGTAGTTGGTTAATCAAAAGGCAAATCAGGAAACCAAATGTAAGTTAAACCTATAACAATATTATGAACGATGAATTAATAATAAACATTAGCTTTTAGCTGTTAGTTACCAAGTAAAACTGGTCCACTCTGCTGAAAAGAGGTTATCCGATTCCCCGCAATATAACCTAAAAGATTTGTCCAATTATGATGCCAAGCACCACCAGGCGAAGATGCTCTAGAGGAGATCTTTTCAAGCAGTTGGATGACTATCTATACCGGTCGGGGTTGATCGTCAAATGCGTTGAAGACGAGCGATCGGAGCAGCCTCCGGCGGGCCCGTGCGGACATCAACTTCCCAAGGAAAACCCTGGTGTGACCAACATAAGTTCCAGCGGACGTCTGGCTAGACTAAGACAGCAGAAACTGGCTGTGCAGGAAGCTTTGCTCAAGAAGCGGCAGGAGCTCAACGATTTGCAGGCTCAGATTGAGCAGGATCGCAGAAAGTTGCAGATGAGGTGGGAGATGCGCTACGAAGGCGTGGCCGGGAACAGTACCAAGGCAGAAGAGGAGAGCAGGAAGGATGAGTTGCGAGATCGGGTACGAGGGTACGAGGTCGGCAGTACGATGGTGAAACTGACGGAGACGATGAACGTTGTTTCGGAAAAACTTTTCGTGATGGCATCAGAATCATGCGCTGGGGTGGACGATACGGAGCTACCAGCTGGCAAATTTGGTTCAGATCGCGCGTTGGCCGGTTTTTCTCGATATTTCGATTCTGAGGAGCTCCCGTTGGAAGTTCACTGGGTAGAAGCGACAGTACAACCAGGATCTGGAAGTGGACTCAAACTTGAATCTTCCCCAAACGCTCTACCTGCTGAGATACCAATTTTCCCGAATGGCATTTCCGGGAATTCATTTGCGAACGATCTGGTGTATCAGGACGCTTCACTGCAAAAGCCAAAAGACTCCTGCTGTCCGGAACAAGCGGAATCGTGCATATTGCTGGACGGACATGATGAGGATGTGGACGAGTTTCGGTTGAAATCAGGGCGGCTAAAGTTGAAGGAAGAAGAACTCGTAGGGCAAGGAAAAGGAACGCTACTACAGAGGACTTCTTCAGGGCAACAAGCTATAGACCAGCAGCGACAACTTCCACAGAAGCCTACGTGTCAGCCGTTGCAGAGCAATGCGTTGCAAGATTCCGGAGAAGACAGACTCACGACGACCGAAAAAGGATCTAGGCAACTTCTGAGCTGTGGAACGACAGTGAAGGAAGAAATCAATCGCTTTGGCCAGACACAGATCGACAGCGCGTTTGTCGACACCAGTCGAAGGTGTGGATATTCAGGTGCAGCGAAGAAGGTGGTCTGGTTGAAAGCGAAAAAGAAGAAGCTGATCGTGCGCAAGGATGAGCGCGAAAGGAGTTTGCTGCTGAAAGAGCGGTGGTTGATGATGGGTAGGAAACCAGCGTCACTCACAACAAAAACTCGTCGAAGCAATCCGTGGCGCGGAACAGTTGGGTGGAGGTACACCGATGGATGGAGAAAGATAGGGCCTGTAGCAGGTCGTGGCAGCACGGTGTGGGACTGGTACGAAAAGTTGCTGCATCGACGCTGTAAGCAAAAGTACGAGTACGTGCCGGAATCGGATCAGCAGCAGTTAGGATTACGGACGCTGGAAGAAGAAGAAGCTGCTTTAGAGCCGGAGGTGATTGACCCTACGCAAGGTAGGAACGTGTCGAAGGCGAAGGAATACGGCACTCGCAAGAACAACAGTTTGGCAACGATTTACGCATTTTGTTGTGACGGGTCGCAGCAGATGGCGGAGAACGAGAGACTCCGGAGGAGCTGCACATTGAAGCTTGCGCCAGCGGAATGGCCAAGTAGGATCCAGATCTTCGAGGGGCAGGACGATGACTTGCTGCATGAGCTGTGGGCGCATTTTCCTGTGGATGTGTTCATGGAGTCGGTATCGGAAAGAGTGGAACGGATTCCACGAGCTGCACAACGAGCGCGCTTTGGGATTAAGCGTGTAAGCCTGGACCGGAAGTGCCGGACCATCTTAACGGGTCGGGGTATGTTGAGACGTCGCGCCCGGTTGAAATACCTCGTACGAACACCCCTCGTACGGACCGAACCCAAAAGTGGGTAATGGTCAGGCATGCTATGAGTAGTATGACTGACAGGGTGGGATGAGCAAATGTAAACATTGCAAACGGAGAAGAAGGCGAAGGTAGATTTCTTATTCGAAGGTAATTTGTAACGCGATGGTGAGAATTTAGTCTAATTATTGAAATTAAGCTAGTTTTCGACCGTGTTGTGAGCGGAGGCTGAAGAAGTTCGGCAAAGGAGAACGGCGAAGTCGTCCAGTCGGGCAGGGAAAAGTCCTGGAACTAGAGAAAAGATCAAGTTAGTATTTGTTTACAAATGTTAGGTTAGAAAAGCAAAATGAATTAAGCTAAATTAGGAAATTACTTACCTACAGTTTCTGCAGTTGGAATCGCGAACGTAGTTGGTTAATCAAAAGGCAAATCAGGAAACCAAATGTAAGTTAAACCTATAACAATATTATGAACGATGAATTAATAATAAACATTAGCTTTTAGCTGTTAGTTACCAAGTAAAACTGGTCCACTCTGCTGAAAAGAGGTTATCCGATTCCCCGCAATATAGTTAGTAAACTTTATATTCAATCCAAATTATTTTTTTAATCAGTCAAGGATGCCTATTTGGAGTCAAGAGACTGGATTTATGGTGATTTGTCAACAAATAACATTATTTATGATAATTTTTCGAAAGGTGTACAAACTTTTTTTGCACCTTTTTTTTATTTTCGTAATAGTATTTGTTATATAACTTTTTATAGAAATCATCTTTTCATGAGCTGTTTGTAGCAAAATGTTTGGCATGAGTTTCTGAACAAAACGTAGTACTAGGTTCCTGTCAAACTTTAAATTTTTTACATGTTTCATCACAAAATGTGCATAGTGCTCAAGGGGTGTAAATACTTTTTTTACATACTGTAGATGCATATGAAACTAACGAAACATGAAAATAAGTTTTTCGTAGAACGTAAGTTGCTCAAAATGCCTCCTGAAAACGTGAAAAATGAAATTGTTGGAAACATAGATTTGGACAGTAAAGGGTTAAATGGAAACCTTATATTTTTTCACCATTGAGAATATAGAAGACTCTGCAATGCTCACTTTGTCAGCCTTTTCGGAGGAATACATTTTTTGTTTTGTGAGTCTTTTTGATCAATCATAAAATCAAATTGTATTTTAAATATATATTTTTAAAAGTGCTTTAAGGGTAAAATTTCAGGTAAATGTGATATTTTAAGTACTGTAATTACGTGTTGCAAAATTACTGTCACACTTTTAAATACAAATAAATGGGTCATTCCAGGTCAACTTGGTACACTTTTGGACTCGACCTTCTTTGATGTGAACCAAACTCAGAGGAAACGTTAAATTTTCTATTAAATACAACCAGTAGAAAGTCTTTTGCTAAAATAGTTGCAAAGGTAAGGTTTAAACAAAAGTGGCAAAAATAGAGGAATGGTCCAATTAGCACCAAACTTGAGATTTCTGTTAACTATCGATAGATGAACGTACCCTCCAAGTTTGGTCCAAATCGGTGAAGGTCGAGTCCAAATGTGTACCCAGTTGACCTGGAATGACCTATTTACAAAATACGTTGAGCAATGGCACAAAGTTGCAAACGCAAAAATATTCAGAGAAATTCATGTAAAAATTTTTAACCATTTTTGTTACCACCTTAACTAAATTGAAAAATAGGTTCTAAAATATGGTTACACCCAAATTTTCAAAACATTCAAGCCTTCATTCTCTGGCCTTATTACTTGATCAAATCCAAACACAATGATTATTGTGAGAGATTGTTTTTGTTGGGACAAAAATAGCCTTTTTGCTGTTACGGTAAAATGGATTCTTCCAATTTTGGGCTTACTTTGAATAATGGGTCATTCAGTTCACCTGATCTGGCGATAGAGATTTCCATCCATTCTTCTAAAAATAAGAAAAATCTGGTTCCATGGAAAACCTTTCGTGGAACGACAAAAAATAGCTTTTTATTCTGAGGTTTTCGTAAAAATAACAATTCTTTGATTGAACCAAAGCTTTTCACACATTCGTGCCACCGAGATTTACCACACACTGTTGCCTCTACCTATTCCACGGTTCGGTATTTACTTCGAGTCCGTGAAGGCAGCCAGGTGCGCGAACTTACTGAAGCATGGCAAAGAATTGAGGAAGCTCACCCATGGCGGCGCTGATTCGCATTGGAAATTAAAATCAGTTCCAAAGTGGCTGCTCAATTAGCGTTCTGTTGTTCGGTTCTGCGAATCTCCGTTCGCAAATTCATTCACGGTGTGTGGAATTCGTTTGAAAAATGCATGCGAACCGAGTTAGGTAACGCTGTTTAATCTCTGCGATAACGCGATGCCAAAATTGCAACCCCCGGTTTAATCACACCGGCCATGGTTCTGATAAGCGAATGGCATCGAATGCAGCTGTTGCATCACGGAATCCACCCCCGCACAAATAGAATCGATTGGCTGAAAATGCTCAAAGAGTGATTCGCCCTCTCTCGTTTCGATAAACGTAATCCTTATCGGGGTAGGGGTGGGGTATGGTGTATATTTTCATTATCACACCTCTTGAACAACTTGGGATGGCCCACGGGAATCGGGACCGAGTTCCGGAGGGGCACCGTGAAAAATGTGAAGAAACCCTTTTCTACACCCAACTGGAAATTCACTTGTCGCCACCTTTTCTAGCAACCTCCCTGCTCTGTAACTTACTTTCACAAAAAAAAATAAAATAAAAAAAAAGTTCCCACCGTGCTCCAAGCTTTGACACGATTCGTGCGGAGGTCAACAAGTTGTCGTTGTTGTTGCCGCCAGGTAGAGACAACAGCAGCAGGCAATCATCCTTCATTGCTGCAATCCACATGATAAGGCAGCACAGCGATACCAAGCCTGGCAGCGTCAACTTTGAGCTCATAAACGTGACAAATGACGAGTTCGTGGAGTGGAGCTTGCGTATGTGTGAGCAAACTTTTCAGAAAAAAGTTCATCCTGTTAAGAGCAGAGTACTTTGAATAAATGAACATTCAATTAATCAGGAGATGGAGATAAGTTTGGAAGGGAAATTTATCTTCTTTGCTGGGTGTTGGTACAATGAATTTACTGAGTTGTGATGACTTTGGTAAACAGGGAAAAGTTTTTATCCAGTATATGGGGTGCAACTGGCTCGATAACGACATTTGAGAAGGGCGTTAGTGTTTTAAATATTTTTGTATTTCGAAAATTAAATATTTCTGTATCTCGAAGCCGTTGCATTGTATCAAAATGTTGTCAAAGACAAACTTGTAGGACATTTGATGTGGTTTCTGAAAAAAATACACTGAAAGAAAAACTCTCGCAACTTCTATGAGATTTTTTGATTGTTAAGTTGAAAAGTCAAATTTGAAGTTGAGTCCACATTTTTATCCGATAGTTGTGAAAATAGCTTAAGATGTTACAAAAAGACCTAAGAAAAATTTGGGATGGAGTACTTCTACTAAAAAATACAGTTTTTTTTGCAAAGTTTTCTAAATATAACAATTTTCCAAAACAATTTTACATAAAAGTCTCCATATTGACCGAAGATCGTCCAAAACCCGCCGTCTACGACGCCGAGTGGCCACTTTCATTAGACTCCGCCCGAACCGCAGCAGCAAACCACAACAAATGGTTGCAGTTTTCCTGGGGGCTGCGCGGACACTGCGGGTGACCACCACCGCGAAGATCTCATTTGCGGTCATCGTGCCCAATTGGTAGGAATCCACAATCAAGCCAGCCTTTGTACGCGCGCTCCGTTCGATTCGTTGTTGCCAGGTCAAAAGCCCCCTCGCCAGGTCAAACCAAGGGCCGCCGTAGCAACCGCCAAGTGGCCATCTGTTTTGGCCACTTGGCTGGGGTTTCCTCCCTTAACGACGCCGAGGACAATTTTTGGGGGCACGGAAAAGTTTGTTTCTTTCTTTGACGCGCTGTTTGCCCCCTCCCCATTGCCTGAATGTAGGCAAAATACAGTCATCAATTTTCATCACACGACAGCGGCACGTGGCGCGCTGGAAGGTTCCGCGAAACAGGCCATGCCGGCCGGCTTTCTTGAAGGCGTCAAAGTTGGAATCTTGGGAAAATTCAAGACGGGTGCAGGAAATTGAGAGATTTTTTCGCCGGCTAATGATCGTTTAAGGGGAAAAAAATCCAATTATCGCGTCATTTTTCCGAGATTTAAACACATTATAATTTATGAAGGGCGCTTGAATTTGATGTGGGCTTAGAAAGTTTAATTCCATAATTAATGTCATTCTGATGCATGAAAGCTAACGGAATAAATCTTGTTTAAAATGTTAACCAAATAAGCGCTCCAAGCTGGCCGATACTGCAAAGGCACAGATTCGACATGCCAAAGGTCTCGAGATCGATTCAAGGAATTCATATATTTATCTGCATATTTTTTTGAATATTTAGGTCTTCTTACACTTCCAAAATTTACCAACAACTTTCCAACAAATTCCATTAAAAGGTCTAAGCTCAATTACGATTCTAGGACAGCGTGAGTGTCGATCGTAAATATCGAAGGGCCAACACATGCAACACAAACACAAACATACAAACTAAAACACAAACACACAACCAGCTGATGATAGCAATTAGCTTCCATTCGCGTTCCTCTTGCACCAACCCCTCGTCCAAATAGACAAGGCCGTTCATTCGAGGTCCGAGCCGCGGTGAAGCTCGAATCAAGCTGATAACTCGCGATACGCTCTCTTTTGCTCTTTTTTTTTGTTTCTCTCTCTCTCTCTCTCCCACTAGCGCTCACTTAAAAATAATGCACATGTGCGCTCAGCCGGCAAGCGACACACACACACTCACATGGTGCGTGATGCGTTCTGGGTTGTTGTTTTGTTTACATTTATGGAGCCGAGAGCACTGATAGGCGTAGAGAAAAACAAACAAGCACGAGCACTGAAAAATAAACGTCGTCATGCTGAACGGGAGGAGCATTTGAAAAGAGCGTGTGGTCAAAGTTATTTAAAGAAGGGTAATTCTCTACCAACTCACACGAAATCGGGAAAAGTTGCCCCGACCCCTCTTCGATTTGCGTGAAACTTTGTCCTAAGGGGTAACTTTTGTTCCTGATCACGAATCCGAGGTCCGTTTTTTGATATCTCGTGACGGAGGGGTGGTACGACCCCTTCCATTTTTGAACATGCGAAAAAAGAGGTGTTTTTCAATAATTTGCAGCCTGAAACGGTGATGAGATAGAAATTTGGTGTCAAAGGGACTTTTATTTAAAATTAGACGCCCGATTTGATGGCGTACTCAGAATTCCGAAAAAACGTATTTTTCATCGAAAAAACACTAAAAAAGTTTTAAAAACTCTCCCATTTTCCGTTACTCGACTGTATAAGATTATGGAACATGTCATTTTATGGCAAATTTAATGTACTTTTCGAATCTACATTGTCCCAGAAGGGTCATTTTTTCATTTAGAACAAAATTTTTCATTTTAAAATTTAAAGTTTTGAAAAAGTTACTTTTTGCGTTTCTCTTTGTTTCGTCGTCCGTGTCTGTCGCGGGTGACCATGAATGGCCATGATCGATGACGACCAACTTTTTCAAAACTTTTTTTCGTAAAATCGCGATAACTCGTGATGTTTATAAGCAAACCCCTTATGTCTATATATCAAAATTTTTGTAATTGTCTGCTCTACAACTTTGTAGAACATTGTTACACTCTAAAAAATAACCCTGCAAAGTAAGAAAAAACACGAAATTTTAAAATGAAAAATTTTGTTCTAAATTAAAACGTTACTTAATCCACCAGAATGTGGTTGCTGCCTTCCTCCTGAAAGCTTTGGCTAACGCTTACTTAGTAAAGACACTATACATCTGAGTGCTGCCATCTATGATAAATTTAATTATTCATTTGAAAGCACTGCAGTGTTTGTGTGCGTGCACGGCGTGCACTGAGCGGAAAGTTCCGACAGCAATCCGCCGGTGCTTTCAAATTATGTAAATAATTACCCTTTTTAGTATCAACCAAAACAGATTTTCTAACATAACTTTTGAAGTTCTGCACCAAACCGGATGAAATTAAAAAAAGACTTAAAGGACCTGAAGGCGAATCCAAAAACATAGATCCGGACAAAATCGGTCGGGCCAGTTCCGAGAAAAGTGAGTGAGAAAAAAAATTCTACGTCCATCCACACGCACAGACATTTGCTCAGAATATGATTCTGAGCCGATATGTATACGTAAAGGTATATCAGGAAGGCTTATTTAAAAAGTTCAATTTTTGAGTGATTTTATAGCCTTGCCTCAGTGAGGTAAGGAAGGCAAAAATGACCCTTCTGGGACAATGTAGATTCGAAAAGTACATTAAATTTCCCATAAAATGACATGATCCAAATTTTTTTACAGTCGTGTAACGGAAAATGGGAGAATTTTTAAAACTTTTTTAGTGTTTTTTTCGATGAAAAATACGTTTTTTCGGAATTCTGAGTACGCCATCAAATCGGGCGTCTAATTTTACACTAAAGTCCCTTTGACACCAAATTTCAATCTCATCACCGTTTCAGGCTGCAAATTATTGAAAAACACCTCTTTTTTCGCATGTTCAAAAATTGAAGGGGTCGTACCGCCCCTCCGTCACGAGATATCAAAAAACGGACCTCGGATTCGTGATCAGGGACAAAAGTTACCCCTTAGGACAAAGTTTCACGCAAATCGAAGAGGGGTCGGGGCAACTGCTGGGTGAGTTGGTGGAGAATTACCATATGGAGCCAAGTCCAATTCAAAACATGGTTCCGAAATTTGTTCGCATCAGTATCACCACCTAGCGTGGATGCCTGAAGTTACTACACTGTTAACTTTGAATATTATACAAGATAATGTTGTATAACACACGCTACAGGTCACGCGCACTAATCTGATTTTGAATAAGTGGCATAATTTTTGAATTGACCGTTACTACTGGTTTATTTTTGTTTTCAACTTATTCCCTAGCGTAAACGAGTTGCATACATTGTGTAAATAAGTAAACAGTCTCCTCAAATAGGGTTGGCGGTAATTGATATGAAAAATTACGTATGTTTATAAATTAAAATTTCTAAAATTCTTTGGGAGGGATAATGCGTGTTACAAGTTTTTCTTATCTTTCCATAAAATAAGTGTTTCGGTGTTACTCAACAGATGTCCAGTTGGCCTGGCTTCAGCCCCAGTCAGACCCGGTGGCTTTTTTCTAGTCAAGATTTGTCTTACCCGTCGGATGGGGAAGTGAACATTGGTTCAGACCTAATCTAGATCGTTAGCTTAGTCCAGGTGTAGGAGTCGTCCATGGGTCCTTCCTCGGTGGAGTCGCTGGTAGGCAGTTGGACTCACAATCCAAATGTCATCAATTCGAATCCTATCGAGAGGAATGCATCAACCACCATACGGTAGATTAAGTAACGTTTTACCATTCGTTAACATGTCGAAGTAGTTATTGATATACTGATTAAACATATTGGCAAAAAATCTGATGACCTTAATTTGTACACCTTTGTTTGACAGCTAACAGGCGAAAAAACAATCACTTTGGGGACTGGAAACTTTGCCGTTCTCAAGCAAACTTTTAAAATAATATCCGGCAATTTTGGGAAAGACCGGCTCCGTGGTTTAATGGTTATGGCTTCTGCCTCACAAGCAAAAGGTTCAGGGTTCAAATCCCGGTCGGTACCTTTTAAATTTGGAATCAGGAATTGGAACTTTGAATATGAACAAAAACGAAACAGAATCAGGTGGGATTCGAACTCACACCTTCGGATTGATGGTCTGGGACTCTAACCAGTCGGTCATCTGAAGGTTATAAAACATGTTGTATTCTTCTCATATTAAATACGCTCTGATCCCTGATTTGCCTGAAGGGATTGGGAGTCTTAGGATAGATCAAGGATCCGTCTGGTGCTTGCTTCTATGTTAAGGCGGGGCCGAACAATGCCCAACGACCTCGGAATTTGGCCGCTAGGATCTCTGCCATTCTGAAATGGGTCGTTGGAAGCAGCGCGAGGGCTATCACCACCTAATACCCGGGACTGAGATAAGTTGTATCAGCATTCGGAATATACAAAGTCTGATACAAATTATATTTTCCCATAATTTCGCTACCGGTTAGCGGGTTTTGGATTGGACCACACACACACACACACACACACACACACACACACACACACACACACACACACACACACACACACACACACACACACACACACACACACACACACACACACACACACACACACACACACACACACACACACACACACACACACACACACACACACACACACACACACACACACACACACACACACACACACACACACACACACACACACACACACACACACACACACACACACACACACACACACACACCCGGAAATTTTGGGAAAGATCAGTTTCTCTTGACAACGTTGGCTAGCCGGATTTTTTTTTATTTGGCCACTGTTTGACGGATTTTTTGGCTGTATTTTGCAAGAGGAATCGGTCCACCGGTGGACAGATTTCTTTTCAGGAGGAAAACAATGCACAGAAAGCCGTCCACTGGGGAACCAGTTCTCTTGCCAATTTACAGCTATTGTTGAACGCCCAACTGTTGTAAGCCAACATCACGTGCATGATGAAATTACATGCTATTCCTCTTTACATTCATAATAAAATTATGCTGCAAAAATATTCAAGAAAAAACGAACCGACTTACGGTAGTTGTACTGTATACTGTTTACAAACATTATACGAGGCTTTTTTGACGTTATACCACTGTGGCGTACACGGTCAGCAGCGAACGGGCAAAACAGGCAACAAATGGGAAACCAAAGTGAGACCAGGAAAAAAAATCGCTTTTGTTCGAGCTTGCCTCTATATGGAATTACCCAGAACAAAAACTTGTAGAAAGTTTGTTCAACAAACAAACATAAAAAACAAAAATAAAACAAACAAAAAATGCTTCAGACATGATTGCACTACTGTCATCAATTTGTGTGACCCAATCTCACCACAAGATCCATGTTAACAACATATAATGAATATATTGTATAGTATTTATTTTTGCATTTAAATCGAATGATGCCTGTTTAAATATTTTTAGGAACCATAAATTGGAAAAGACATAAAAAATAAATGAGCGATTCTCTACGATTTTGCAAATCGACTTTTTTTTCTGGATCCAACATGGATGAACTTTGTCCAGGTCAAAAGAACTTACTTTGTATAATTATTATGTTTTTTCATACAAGTCTCCATTCAATTTCGGGGGCTGGTCATAAAAAATAGGTAATTTAATTGTATAAAACTTTGTATTTTGAGAAAAGATTTTCTGATCGATTTAGTGTCTTCAGTAAAAATTTATGTTATGATTAGGGCTTTTTGGCAAAAGCAGGTGCACGTAAAAAATATATTTCTGATTTTGAATTAAAATTTGCACTACCAACATATTCCCAACATATGTTTTTATTTATTTTTGATATGTTAGAGGAACTTACAATAGAAACTTTTGTGAGCCATAGTGCGTGATGCAAAATCTGGTTCAAGAGGCAGGTATTTTAGAAAAAATATCGTGTTTGTTTTTTGGAAAACACCGAAAACTTGATCCAAAAATTGATAACATCATTTTATAATGCTAATTCGAATACTTAACAATTTGTACAGTTTTCAAGTTATAGCTACGTTTGAGTGTGTATTTTAGATTTCTTTTGAATTTCTGCATTTAAAAAAAGCTTTTTGAAAGTAAAGCAAATGAGATTTTTTTAAGCTGAGAAAATTTTAAAATCTTTGAAAATTCTGCAAAAACAATGAGATACAGTCTCACAAAGAATTCAAATCGATGAGAATGTTTTCTTTTTTCTTAGGTTCACTTCACTGTAACTGTCGATTTCTCGAAAATTACTGGTTTAATTCTATTTAGATAAAAAAAAACTTGTGCAATTTTATCATACATATATTAATTTTTTTCCCATGACCGGAGCTGAGAGACAAAAACTTAAAAATGAACTTGTACTAGGCATTTATTCTTTCAATAAAAATTATAATTTTCGTTATATTTTTTGCATACGAATAAATTTGGCGTAATATAGCGTTCATATGTGCATTTTAATCAATTAATTACTTTTAAGCTTTCTTGAAAAAAATAGTGACATCAGATTAAAAAAAAACTTACTTATCCACCTATGTGGTTGATACCTTCCTCACTTTTTACCAACAATGGGTAATATGAGTGGTTTGGACACATATTTCAGCTATTTTTTTAGGTCCAGAAAAATAAGTACACAGATATAACTTAAATTGTCATAACTCGAGACAGGGTCGCCAGATTTTCAATTATGTGGACTCGTTGGAAAGGTCTCTTGATTACCTAATCAACGATGGGTCGGATGATTGATCCGGACATCATTTACATGCATTAAAGTGAGATCCGGCTTCAAAAAAGTACATAAATATCACTTAAGTGGTCATAACTCAAGGCAGGGTTACCAGATCTTCGATGTTGTGGACTCGTTGCAAAGGTCTCTTGATTACCTAACCGACGAATGGGTCGGATGATGGAACTGGACATCGTTTACATACATTTAAGTGAGATCCGGCTTAAAAAAAGGTACATAAATATCTCTTAAGTGGTCATAACTCGAGACAGGGTTGCCATATTTTCAATTATGTGAACTCGTTGGAAAGGTCTCTCGATTACCTAACCAATGATGGGTCGGATGATGGATCTGAACATCGTTTACATGCATTTAAGTGAGATCCGGCTTCAGAAAAGTACATAAATATCACTTAAGTGGTCATAACTCGAGACAGGGTTGCCAGATCTTCAATTATGTGGACTCGTTGGAAAATTCTCTCGATTATCTAACCAATGATGGGTCGGATGATGGATCCGGACTTCGTTTACATGCATTTAAGTGAGATCCCGATATATGTGAAAACACATTTTTATACATAACTTTTGAATTACTTATCGAAACTTCAAACAATTCAATAGCGATGTATGGGACCCTAAACCAAGTCGAATGCAACTGGTTTGATCAAAATCGGTTCAGCCAGTGCTGAGAAAACTTGGCAAGATTTTTGAACACATACATACATACATACACACACACATACACACACACACACACACACACACACATACACACACATACACACACACAGAGACATTTGTTCAGTTTTCGATTCTGAGTCGATATGTATAAATGAAGGTGGGTCTTCGAGCTTTTAATAAAAAGTTCATTTTTAGAGCAGGATTATAGCCTTACCTCAGTGAGGAAGGCAAAAGAAAAGCTTAAGCAAATAATATTTTTATGGTAATTTAAAAATATCTGCTTATTTGAAAATTCATGGCTCAATAAATTAATAAAAACAAAAAAATGCTTTGAATCTGCATTTTTAAAAATATTGATTGTCAAATCTAATGATGATTTTGAACTCATTTATTTTGGACGTAAATAATATGTTTTTTTCTAATCTAATCTAATCTAATCTAATCGAACACAAGCGCAGCCAGTCCGAAGAAAGCATCCGGGAAGAACTTATGGTTAGATTACGCCTCAAGTTCTTTCTTGTCATTATTAATGATTGCAGTACTTTCGAGAACCCCCGAAATGTATTACACTCACTAAAGCGGCCCGGCCTACTGCGTTGCATTAACCGCAAGAGACAGATTCTATGAACGGAACCCACATTTCATGGAATCATCAGGGGAAGAAGAAGAAGTGAGGACATACCGTACCAACCACTTCGAGTTATTTATAGAATATGGTGTGTAGTGTGTGTAGGGGAAACGTTGGGAAAGGGATTGTTGTATTATATAGTAAATGACCTTGTGACATTATTTCACCACTACGGATTAATTCACTCAAGTGGTGTCAATCCCTCGGTGGCCGAGTGGCAAGAGCATCTGACTACCAATCCAAAGGTGTGAGTTCGAATCCCACCTAATTCCATGTGTTTTTTGTTCATATTCAAAGTTCAATTATAACCGAATAATTTCAAGGAGACCGGTCGGGAATCGAACCCGAAACCTTCCGCTTATGAGGCGGGAGCCGTAGCCATTAAGCCACGGGCCGGTCTGTAAATAATATGTTTTTTCTTGGGGCAATTTTCTTACAATCGATTCAAACTTTCTGGACAGAATGTTTAATTTTAAACTCTCAATAAATTTCGATTTTTGGAACCACAATCCGGAAAAAGAGATAAAACTTAGAAATTATAAACTGATGCAGTTTATTGATGATGTTAATTTTTGACAGTTACATTACTTTTAAACTGTATTTTGTGAAACTTTAATTTTAAAAATTTAAAAATCATGCTTTTGAAATGAAATTTAGATTTTTTTTTGTAATGTGCCCCATTCAAAGGAGTTTAATTTGTTATAATTTTAAGCATATTTTTTTCAAAGCCCCTTAAAAATTGTTCGATGATTACATCAACTAAAAAAGTACAGCAATTCCAACCGAAATCGTTATTATTCTTCATATAATGGAGCTATACCAGCCCAAATCAAGAATTTTTCTTATGTACCCGAACCCTCTGAGATTTCAATGAAACTTTGAAGCCTAGGCTTACATAATCAATTTTTGTGTATATGGAGCCAATTGCACTCGAAAATGTCATTTGAGAAGGGCATAAATTATTCAAATATTTGTGTATTTCGTAATTTAAATATTGTTGTGTCTCGAAGTAGTTGCTTCGTGTCAAAATGCGGTTAAAGAGCAATTCCATGTCAAACAGGGAATCGGTTGTACCCGACCCTCTCCGATTTCAATGAAACTTTGTAGACATGTTATCCTAGGCATATTATATGCCATTTTTGTGTATATGGAGTCAGTTACACTCGATAATGACATTTGAGAAGGGTTCTAAATATTTTTGTATTTCGTAATTTAAATATTGCTGTATCTCGAAGCCGTTTCATCGTATCAAAAAGTGGTCAAACACAAACTTGTAGGAAATTTGACGGGCTTTCCGAAAAAATACACTGAAAGAAAAAAACACTCCACTTTTATAAGATTTTTTGATTTTTATGTTTAAAAGTCAAATTTGAAGGTGAGTCCACGATTTTTTTTCGTTCAAAATTTTTGTGAAAATAGCCTCAGATGTTACAAAAAGACTCACGAAAAATGCAGGATGGAGCAACGCACCTAAAAAATACAAAAATCATTTATTGAAACTGTTTTTTTGAAAAGTGCTCTAAACGTCAAAATTATCAAAAACTGAATACAGTAATCGATTTTCCAGACAATTTTACATAAAAGTATCCATATTGACCATTGCCCTAAGTCCAATCCTTGTAAAGCTACAGCGGTTTTAAAAATAAAAATGCTGAAAAAATTGATTTTTTGATGGTTTTTGGCGATTTCTATATGACCGACTTGATTTTCCAGTCTCGAAAATATTTTTACCGGAAAGCTCGTCCAATTTCCCAAAAGTTTGTCTTTGACCACATTTCAATTGGATGTATGGGCTTACAGATATAAGCTAATTACATTGCTCATAACTGAAAACATAATATTTTTTCAGTGTAGCATAGTTACCTGGATAGTAATAAGGGTCGAGAAAAAAGTATTCCTGTTTTGGGCTGGAATTGCTCTAAAGAAAAACTTGAAGGAAATTGGACGGGCTTTCCGAAGAAAAAAAAATACACTGAAAGAAAAATACACGCTATTTCTTTGAGATTTTTCTGATTTTAGAATTAAAAGGTTAAATTTTAAGATGATTTTACGGGTTTTCGTTAAAAAATGAGGAAAAAGTCTCATATATTTCAAAAAGACTCACAAAACGCAGAACTGTTTTTTAAGTGGTCTAAACGTCAAAATATTGAAAACTTGAACGCGGAAATCGATTACCCAGACAATTTTACATACAAGTCTCCATATTGATCATTGCCCTAAGTCCAATCCTTATGAAGGTACAGCGGGTTTAAAATAAAAATGTTGAAAAAACAGAGGTTTCACCAATGTTTGGCGTTTTTTTGCCATTTCTGTATGACAGACTTGATTTTTCAGTCTCGTAAATACTTTACCGGAAAGCTCTCCAATTTCCCACTAGTTTGTCTTTGACAGGAATTCATCAAGAACATTATCAGCCATAAAATGTGGTCTTTAAAATATAACTGAATATTAAAAATTGAGTGCATCGAAAAAACAAACACACACACACACACACAACACCGCATATCAATTGACACACGCCCCTGTATTGGAAAGTGAAAACGACTTTTTAACAAAACCGGAGAGAACAAATTGTAATAAAATTAAACAAACCCATCATGCTGGTAGCGGCGCACATTTTCACGAACGTAACGAGGTCAACACTGTGTATGGGTAATACCAACGAGCCCGAGTGAAAGAGACACGAGACAAAACAAACCAAAAGTAAAAGCCTTTTCTAACTAGATGAGGGCCTGTCTGAGTGTGTGTGTTTGTGGTGAGTCAGGATGAAACAGAAAGTGAAAACCGTAATCTGTGGCGTTCTAGGTGCTACTAATACTTCTGAGGCAAAAATAGTGGAAAAAGAGAGCCGCACGCGATTCTCACACAATCACGCAGTCATGTGATGATGTTGTGGGGGGGGGGGGGGATTTTTCAAACTCAGCTGCGCGCTGGTGGAAAATAAGAAAAACCAGAGCATAGTTCAACGCACCGAAGGGGCATCGGCATTCGAAGATGCACAAATGCACGCGTCCCAAAAAGGTTAAAAATATCAGATCTCATCACACACCGAAACTCACTCGCGAGTGATTGGAAAAGGCTGAGCGAGGAGAATGAATCTAGCAAGAGATTGAACTCGTTTCATTCGTGATGGTTGTGTAACGTGTGGCATTGATAAGGCAAAGCAGCGCGCTAATGAAGTGTCTCTGCTCATTGAGGATGCATCAGATGCATGATGTGTTGGTTGGTCCGGGGTCGGTGAAGGTTCATTGAGGATTCTCGGCACGAAAGTGCACACGTGGTTTGTTTACCGAGATGCAAACTCGAGCACACGAGCTACAGCGGTTATCGTGACGAATGCTACGTGCTGATTGTGGGAAATTGGTCTACTTAAAGTTGTTTGGTTTAGTTTTTTTCTAAGCTATTTCTAAGAAAGTTATGTTATGTTATGTTTTCTAAAATTAAAATTTGGTTGATCGTTTTAGCAGAAAGTATTAGTGAAAATTATGAAAAGAAAAGGTGGTCCTTTTAGTTCCGCTATTCACTTATAAATATCTTGAGTAATTCTGTACATTTTCGTGAATCAACAATCTATGTATTTTTTTTTAATTTGAATGAAACATTGTCCATGCATACGCTGCGTCCAAATAAGCCCAACATACAATACGGCATGAGGATATTCGAAAATCTGATCAAAATCCATTTGATGTTTTCTGCAGAGTTACAGGTTAGTTAGGTCAGTTAGGAAAATTGTTTAAAAAAATTGACTTTTGATAGCTAGAAATTGATAAAAATATAATAAGGTAATTCTCTGCCAATTCACACGAAATCAAAAAAAAAGTTTTTAAACTGATTTTTTTCGAAAATACTCAAATTTAAATAATTTGCAGAATGGGTATCAAAAAAAGTGAAATTTTGTAAACTTTTACATTTTTTTTAAACTTATTTTTTTACAAAATATCGCATCGAAAACTCTATACAATATGGGTTTCAAACAAAGCAAAATTGTGTATGAATTTACACATTTTTTTGTAAGTAAAAGTAAATCTTTCCCAGTTCCTGAGGGGAACACCCTTGAAGAGTATCGGGGCCGGCATTTACAAAGCAGATTCAGTGGCAGTTTCATTCTCAACTTAATGTTAACATGTTAAGGTTAATGTTAACATTCCATAGGTCGCCTCCCTAAGGTGTCGTGATAAGGTCCAGTTTGTGACGATACACTACCTTCCCTTCACTAAGCAATCGATTCCAGAAGGAAAAAGATCACCAGTTGTGTTGGTCCGAGCCGGAATTTGAACCCCGATCTATTTTTTTTTTTGTAAATCATTCAAATGTACACAAAACATCGCAATATTTTGAAAATTCACAACATTCCATAACTTCAATTTTGGTACCCATCATATACGAAGCAAAATATGAAGCATACAAAATTATAATGTTTTTTTTTCAAGCATGCAAAATTTTGGTTTGATTGATATCCATATTGAATATTCTGAAAATTTGAGTTTATTCGAAAAAAATACAGTATTTTGAGGAAATACGATAATTTGTGAAAATTTTATTATTTCATAAAAATCTCTGAAAAATTTCAAAAACATTCAAAATTTGTTTCTATTAATACAAAAATGAGTATTTTCATAAAAATACAGTATTTGTGATTTTTTTGTAACAAAAATACAGTATTTTGTGCATTTTTTGTTTTCCTCTAAAAAAAATCTAATAAAGTTAAAAAGCACAACAAATTTCGCCTCGTTTGATGCTCATAATGCAATTTTTAAAATTTGAGTATTTTTAAAAAAATATGATGTTTTGTGATAACTAAAAAAACAATTATTATTTTTTAAAGCATTCAAAATTTCGCTGGATACCAATGTTGCAAATTTAAAAATCTAATTTTTTATTTGACATTTTATCGCTAGAAATTGATTTCTCGAATTACATATATTTTAATAAAAGTTTGTCAGGGGCTTATTTCAATAAAATGTGTTCAGGGGTGTTTTTTTTGATGAAGCAAAATTTGTAATAAAATATTTGCATACAAAAATTCAAAAATCATTTTCAGATGCAACATAAAATTTGCATTTGAAAATAATTCGTTTTTGAATGATTTGTTTGTTGAAAATTTAAAAAACTGGGCATTTTTCAGCAAAAAGATACAACCTTAAAATTCATTCAATTAAAACAAAAGATGTGAATATAGATTTTTTTGATTTTAGCTTTGATAAAAATATCATATTTTTTTTTTTTTGAAGTATTGTTTGGGAATATTCATGATTTATTTCCAAAAATATTTTATAAAATATACCTCCCGGAGCAGAGTTCGAACCATCCAAAACTCTAGCACAAAATATGCTTCCTATTCCCATACAGAATATGGAAACAGCTGAAAATTTAGAAATTACTGCTGTTGGATTTTTTTTTTGTTATAAGGTATAATGCAAATTCTAAAATTACCTATTCAAAATTAAAAGTTTTAAATAATTAAGTCTTCAAGAATTTACTATTTTTATAGTTTTCATCGAAATCAAAAACATTTAGTTATAAATCTCGAAAAGCTTTTGAAATTCTTATGGGTAATTCTCTACCAACTCACACGAAATCGGGAAAAGTTGCCCCGACCCCTCTTCGATTTGCGTGAAACTTTGTCCTAAGGGGTAACTTTTGTCCCTGATCACGAAACCGAGGTCCGTTTTTTGATATCTCGTGACGGAGGGGCGGTACGACCCCTTCCATTTTTGAACATGCGAAAAAAGAGGTGTTTTTCAATAATTTGCAGCCTGAAACGGTGATGAGATAGAAATTTGGTGTCAAAGGGACTTTTATGTAAAATTAGACGCCCAATTTGATGGCGTACTGAGAATTCCGAATAAACGTATTTTTCATCGAAAAAAAACACTAAAAAAGTTTTAAAAATTCTCCCATTTTCCGTTACTCGACTGTAAAAAATTTTGGAACATGTCATTTTATGGGAAATTTAATGTACTTTTCGAATCTACATTGTCCCAGAAGGGTCATTTTTTCATTTAGAACAAAATTTTTTATTTTAAAATTTCGTGTTTTTTCTAACTTTGCAGGGTTGTTTTTTAGAGTGTAACAATGTTGTACAAAGTTGTAGAGCAGATAATTACAAATATTTTGATATATAGACATAAGGGGTTTGCTCATTAACATCACGAGTTATCGCGATTTTACGAAAAAAAAGTTTTGAAAAAGTTACTTTTTGCGTTTCTCTTTGTTTCGTCGTCCGTGTCTGTCGCGGGTGACCATGAATGGCCATGATCGATGACGACCAACTTTTTCAAAACTTTTTTTCGTAAAATCGCGATAACTCGTGATGTTAATGAGCAAACCCCTTATGTCTGTATATCAAAATTTTTGTAATTGTCTGCTCTACAACTTTGTAGAACATTGTTACACTCTAAAAAATAACCCTGCAAAGTAAGAAAAAACACGAAATTTTAAAATGAAAAATTTTGTTCTAAATGAAAAAATGACCCTTCTGGGACAATGTAGATTCGAAAAGTACATTAAATTTCCCATAAAATGACATGTTCCAAAATTTTTTACAGTCGAGTAACGGAAAATGGGAGAATTTTTAAAACTTTTTTAGTGTTTTTTTCGATGAAAAATACGTTTATTCGGAATTCTGAGTACGCCATCAAATCGGGCGTCCAATTTTACACAAAAGTCTCTTTGACACCAAATTTCTATCTCATCACCGTTTCAGGCTGCAAATTATTGAAAAACACCTCTTTTTTCGCATGTTCAAAAATGGAAGGGGTCGTACCGCCCCTCCGTCACGAGATATCAAAAAACGGACCTCGGTTTCGTGATTAGGGACAAAAGTTACCCCTTAGGACAAAGTTTCACGCAAATCGAAGAGGGGTCGGGGCAACTGCTGTGTGAGTTGGCGGAGAATTACCCTTATAACAAAATCTCAGCAGTTTTGTGAACCAAAAATCCATCAAAAAATATCAATTTTAGTGTCTTTAATGAAATTACGTAGAAAATAAAATAAAAATATAAAACTAAACCTTCCTTAAAAAAAATATTTTGAATATATCGCAAAATGTAAGTGACAACCAGACATGCATCCGCTCTAACTCCTCTTTTAGAAGAACTTGTTTGGCATTTCACGTAGAAGATACCCAGCATGTTGTGCCAGTGATTAGAATACGCTAATTACGCTTGTCTTTTAGGCTCCAGAAGACCCTGAGAGATTATTTTGAAATCCAACCGAGATATAGATTAAGAACTCTTAATTGCACTCAAAGAGCTTTTAAGAAGTTCTTCTTGAGAGCTTAAGAGAACATTTACATGAACATATAGCTAAATTCGGGTTTTCCAATGAACCAATGTTTTCTACACATTATTCAAGCCAAAATCAAGAGATTTTTACCTAGCAATAAGCATAACATTGTTTTAAACGAAAATGCCATCTATAACAAGCTGAGTGCCGTTAAAAAGAGCTCATAGTGCCGATGCATGTCTGGTGACAACCATTTTTTAATGGCGAGAAATAAAATGCCCGAAAATTTTTGTGATACAGATTTGTCTGTTTTAAAAAATGTAAAAAACATCAAATATTTCACATTGAAAGATTCATTAAATACATTCTACATTTCTGGGTTTTTTTTTTTGAAATGGTTCAATAAACTAAACTGCTTCTGCTTTTTGGGTGTTTTTTAAACTGCCTTGAGTCAGGGATATTAAAAACATCCAAAAAGCAAAACATGAAAATTTGTTTTATTGGACCTTTTCAAAAAAAGCTTCAGATTTGTAAATAAATGTTTTTTGGGTTATTTAAAAAAAATAACAGCTTAAAATGAAAGATTTCTTATTTGATGAAGATATTTGTTTTTTACTTTTCAGCACCCGTTCTAACTTAATTACATTTACAAAATAAACTATGTGACATGGGTTTC
>NC_068938.1:59068756-59085251 GCF_016801865.2 Culex pipiens pallens | reverse complement strand
TTTTTTATAAGAACTAGATTTGGTCCTTTCAATTATCATGTCCGAAGAAGCCAAAATAAAAATAAAAGTATTGGTTTTTTATTGCAACTGGCTGCACAAACTACCTTGGGTGGTAAAATCTCCGGCAGGACAAAAAACGGCACGTTGGTGATTCCGAGCGCTGCCGAGTAGATTACTCCAGCCAGGCTAAACACGGGTACCCACGAGTACTGACCGGAATCCGCGTCCGGATCGTAATAGTATGAATGTAGGCCCAGCATTGTAAGGAAAATACCCACTCCGACGGTGGAAATCAGCAGGAAAAACTAAAAATAGCAAAGGAATTCACCAGAAGCCAATTAAAAAGTCAGCTTTTCACACTCCAAATCCTTTCGACTTGCCTTCCGACCAGCCTTGTCGATGATTGCAAATGAGGTTAGGTTACCGCAGATGTTGATTAGCGCCAGCAGAATGAGGGCGTACCGGTTGTCGAAGGTTGTGCCCGATTGCTGCAGGATTGTCCCCGCGTACGTCAGGATGGCGAGGATTCCGCTGAACTGGTTCAGCGCCATCACAAACACTCCCACGAAGAGGCCCCGGATGGCGGCGGGGGTTTCTGAAATTTAATGTTTATGTTGATTGAATGTTAGCATTTTTGTATTTTTGTATATTTGTATTTTTGTGTGTTTGTGTTTTTGTCACGGCGTCATCGCTACTTTCAAATGTGTCTTATAGGAAATTTTCTCAGCTTTCCAATGCTTCTAAGAGCGAAATGTTTTATCGGGAAATTTCTGAGATATTTCTTTTTTAAGGTTTTGGTTGTAAATTCCTTTATTATTTATTGGAAACTTTATACTAACAGTTCAGAAAACTTATCAAATGATGGGTTTCATGAGTCATTTACTCATCAAAATGTGTAAAATAAGACAAGGAACAACTTTGTAGAAGGTTGCAAACCGCTAAACATTTTGAAAATTATGTTTTAACCGAATTTCTGAATATGTGGGATTTATTCAGAAATTAAAATCATAAAACAGTGTAAAAATATATTTTTTGAAATGGGTGCTGAAAAGTTGAACTTTTCAACACTAGTATTGAAAAGTAACATTTTTCAATATTTTTTTTGTTTTGAACGATGAATTTAATCAACACATGAATGTTTGACATATAATTCCGCGTTTTTCGAAATTGCAAAAAATGTTGTAAGCAACTCGTTGCAAAACTTGATTTTTTCAGCACTCGTCGTATTTATCCAACTCGGTAAACCTCGTTGGATAAATGTACAACTCGTGCTGAAAAAATCTTCTTTTTGCAACTTGTTGCATAAACTACTATTATACAAGAATTATTAGATTATTACATATTTTTTGTGTACAAATATCACGTGTCTGCTCTGATTTAGCTTGTTCAACCGAAACTTTTGCAGGTTTGTGATTGTTAATGGTATTATTGAATTTTAATGAATAAATTTGATATTTTCTTAAGCAAACATTAACCAGGAACGTAAATACAAATATAATATAAAATCGAAAATGTACTACATATTACTGTTGCAAGCTTCAAAAGTAATATTTTCATGAGTATAAAATAAAGATAAAATTTAATAAAATGTTTTCTCTTGAAAATGCACTTAACAGTAGCAATAATACTCGAGTCTTCCAATTCAGAATGCTGAAAACACCGTCACAAACATATTTTTTGTTTGAACAAAAATTAAATAATATTTTAACAAAAAAAAATCAAACAGAAACTTTCTTTCCAAACTATTTGAACAAAAATCAAGACATATATATTTTTTGTAATTCCGTCGTGAAACTACTTACTTTTCCTGTCATTCTAGAACGACGAAACAGCCTACTTTTTGCTGCCAAAAATAACAGAATCGAATAGTAACCCTTTTCAAAACAATGCTGAAAAGTTCTACTTTTCAGCACTGAAATGGTTGCTGAAAAAATCCTCTTTTTGCAACTTGTTGCATAAACTACTATTTTAAGATGAGATTGAAGATGATCCTTGATCATTTAATACAAAAAAAAAAAAACTAAAACAATCATTTCATACTAATGAAAAGTATTTCTCCTAAAGAGCAACAGTAATTTGCAGTTTAATTTCGAGTATTTAGCATGTTTTGTACCCATGCAATTAGTTAGGGTTTGATTAAGGAAATATGATATTTATTCATAAAAATCGTGTAATACCCTATCAATCTCAAACCTGTAGAAATTTCGG
This sequence comes from Culex pipiens pallens, assembly GCF_016801865.2. Lineage (NCBI taxonomy): Eukaryota > Metazoa > Arthropoda > Insecta > Diptera > Culicidae > Culex > Culex pipiens. Next base: position 59,083,043 of record NC_068938.1, on the reverse strand, counting down.
TTGTATCAGCTAATTCCAAGCTGAATCAGAGCATACCGGCGTTATTTGTACATAACAATTATGTAATAATCTATTTGTTCTTGTTTAAATAATATTTCAATGTGATTTTATTATTTTAATATTTGAATAAATCCCACATATTCAAAAAATCGGTTGAAACTTAATTTTCAAAATGTTTAGCGGTTTGCAACCTTCTACAAAGTTGTTTCTTGTCTTATTTTGCACATTTTGATGAGTAAAAGACACATGGAACACATCATATGACAAGTTTCCTGGACTGTTATTTAAAAGTTTCCAATAAATGATTAAGGATTTTAAAAGAAAAAACTTAAAATAGAGATATCTCAGAGATTTCCCGATGAAACATTTTGCTCTTAGAAGCATTGGAAAGCTGAGAAAATTTCCTATAAGACACATTTGAAAGTAGCGATGACTATTTTTTCTCCTTAAGGTTGCCCAGAAAACACGCCGTGTTTGTATTTTTCGAGTTTTATTTTGAGCATATTTAGCAGATTATTTCAACAGGAATAGGTCAGGCTAATTTGTATGCCAAACACAAATACTGTTACGCCCTTCCAAAATCTCAACCACTTCATTGCCGATAAATTGTGTTGAAACTTGCAAACTCCAGACCCAAATTTGTTATTCACAAATGGTCCCCGCAACCTAACCCGAATACAATCATTTCAATCTGGTTAACTAATTATCACACAAACTTGAGAGAGGGGGGGGGGGGAGACTCCCTTCGACACACACACACTCAAACACAAAAACAACATTTCAACCCTACGTACGGAAATCGGCCAGCGTGATCCCTTGCCGGGTCCGCTCGGCCAGGACGAACGCCTTCAGGGCTTCGAACTCGTACTGGAAGGCAAGCGTTTTGCGGGTCGCCCCGGTCGTCCCGCTCCCAGCTTCGGCCCCATCGCTGTCATCGGTCACGTTCCGGTAGAACATGAGCGATTTTTCCGCCTGGTCGACGCGGCCCTTCCGCAGCAGACAGTAGGGCGTCTCGGGAAGGAAGGATACCAGCGTCAGGTAGGCCACCGGCAGGATGAGCATGATGGGCGGGATTCGGTAGTACGGCAGATAGGTTCCGGCCGTGTAGGACGCCAGGACGCCAAAGTTTATGTGCAGGATTGTCAGCGAACCGAGCGCGCCACGGATTCTGGAAAGAAAAAATTAAACATTAGGGCAGGGTAAAGTCTCAAAAGGTGGAAAATGAAGAGGTGATGTGTGGCGGTTCCGGTGAGCAAAATATAAACATCAAATCGAGGGTGAAATCGGTGGACCCTTTTTCTCGGGGTTGTGGGTTTGGGATTTGTGTAACCCACAAATGGGTGTGTTACAGTGGCAAGGGTTCGATGTCCTGAATCAGGAGGGGAATGGGGCTAACACCTCATTGTGGTGTTGAATTGAAGTTTATTGAATAAGTTTAGTTTCGGGTTTCTACAGAAGGTATGAGAGCAGTTCTCTACGAAATCGGTCTTTTTTTTTTAATTTTAATTTAATTAATTAAAACGGCTGAAACTTTTTTGGTGCCTCCGGTATGCCCAAAGAAGCCATTTTGCATCATTAGATTGTCCATACAATTTTCCATACAAATTTCGCAGCTGTTCTTTTGAAGGAATGTTTTAATCGATTTGGTGTCTTCGGCAAAGTTGTAGATGAACTACACTGAAAAAATGATACACGGTAAAAAATTGTGATTTTTAATAAACTTTTTGTCACTAAAACTTCAAATTGATTTTGTTTTATTAGTGATACTAATCGATCTACAAGTTGTGGTAATAAAATACATTACATAGAGATATGGGATTTCTTTCAAATTTGACTGATATGTTTTACCGGACATAAAATGCCAACTTTTCAAAAATTTCCAGAACGGGCAAAAAATCTTTGACCGAGTTATGATTTTTTGAAACGATAATAATTTTTTAATAAATCGAATATTTTCGCAAAAAATTTTAAACCTAATTTTTCTATGTAAAATCTAGTTGGCAAACAAAAAGTAGTTTAGTGAAATTTCAATTTGAAAATGTTTAAATCAAGACTAACATTTCAAAAGGGAATAACATTAAATGTTTGGCCATTTTGAAATGTTAGTCTTGATTTAAATGTTTTGAAAATATTGTTTTCGAAAAGATCAGAAAATTGCACAAGTGTTTCAAATTTTAATAATATTGCTGAGAAATCAATAAAAGAAAAAGGCGGGTTGTTTGGGTGAGACTTGAAAAACATCAATTTTCCTGTTTTGCCTTCCTCACTGAGGTAAGGCTATAATCCTGCTCTAAAATTGAACTTTTTATTTAAAGCTCGAAAACCAACCTTGATGTATACATATCGAATCAGAATCGAAAACTGAACAAATGTCTGTGTGTATGTATGTGTGTATGTGTGTGGGTATGTGTGTGTGTATGTGTGTGTGTATGTGACCAATGTCACTCAGTTTTCTCAGCACTGGCTGAACCGATTTTGACCAAACCAGTCGCATTCGACTTGGTTTAGGGTCCCATACGGTGCTATTGAATTGTTTGAAGTTTCGATAAGTAGTTCAAAAGTTATGTATAAAAATGTGTTTTCGCATATTTTCGGAAGATGAATAAATGGCAGTAAACTGAACCAAACATCATCATGTTATACATCGGTATTTAGGTAATTGAAAAACCTTTCCAACGAGTCCACAACATTGAAGATCTGGCAACCCTGTCTCGATTTATAACCACTTAAGTGATATTTATGTACTTTTTTGTAGCCGGATCTCATTTAAATGTATGTAAACAATGACCGGATCCACCATCCGACCCACCGTTGATTAAATAATCGAGAGACCTTTCCAACGAGTCCAAAACATTAAAGATCTGGCAACCCTGTCTCGAGTTATAACCACTTAAGTGATATTTATGTACTTTTTTGTAGCCGGATCTCATTTAAATGTATGTAAACAATGTCCGGATCCATCATCCGACCCATCGTTGGTTAGGTAATCAAAAGACCTTTCCAGCGAATCTACAACATTGAAGATCTGGCAACTCTGTCTCGAGTTCTGACCACTTAAGTGTTATTTATGTACTTTTTTGTAGCCGGATCTCATTTAAATGTATGTAAACAATGTCCGGATCCACCATCCGACCCATCGTTGATTAAATAATCGAGAGACCTTTCCAACGAGTCCAAAACATTAAAGATCTGGCAACCCTGTCTCGAGTTCTGACCACTTATGATGCCACTTATGAGCCCTTGAGTGATATGTGTGTTTTTTTGGACCAAATTTGTGTCCAAACCTAGGTCCAAACCTATCATATTACATATCACCCATTGTTGGAAAAGAGTGAGGAAGGCACCAACCACATAGGTGGATTAAGTTAGTTTTTTAACACTTGCATGGCAATATCTCAGCAACTAAGGGTCGTATCATTTAAGTTCAAAAAGCAAAATAAAGAGAATTTTCTCAGCTCTTCAAAAATATTTTTACCAATAGTGGGCAAACATGGGAACTAATTTAAAAAAATGAAAAACTGCGATAATTTTCAAAAAAAAATACATTTTTAAATCTTGGAATCTAAATCTTGAAAACAGAGCACTTTATCAAAATTTCACTGAAGAGCAAATCTCAACGAAATCGGTCTTTTTTTAAGAATTTTAATTTTTGTATTTTATAATCCTGCTGAAACTTTTGTGGTGTTTTAGGTATGCCCAAAGAAGCCATTTTGGATCATTAGTTTGTCCATATAATTTCGATACAAATTTGGCAGCTGTCCATACAAAATTGATATAAGAAAATTTAAAAATCTGTATCTTTTGAAATAGTTTTTTGATCGGTGATCGATTCTGCTAAGGTGTAGGTATGGATAAGGACTACACTTACTTTGGATAGAAAAAATGATACTTAGTAAAAAAATGTTGGTGATTTTTTATTTGACTTTTTGTCACTGAAACTTGAATTGCAAAAAAAAATAATGTGTTTTAGGAGACATCTAATGCCAACTTTTCAGAAATTTCCAGGTTGTGAGCATGAGCATGAGCATTAGGGTGTAATATGGTTGTATGGAAAAAATAAAGTTGTCCAAATTTAGCGAGCACAGCCATTTTTCAGTTTCTTTTAGGGTCCTTAGTTTAGTCCTCGCTTTGCGCAAAGCGATTCAATTTTCCATATAAATTTGTATGGGAAAAACCATTTTTTTTGGATTTTGATATTTATAAAATCCACGTTTCACGCTGTACTCAAACCGGATTCATATTCGGATGCTTTGGAAGGTGCTCTACAACTTTCCCGAAGAGAGAATGGTGCTAACTTGCTCTTAAAAAAAGATACAACGTGTTCAAAACTCGTCTAAAACGTGTTTTTTGCTCGAAAATCACGTTTTAGACGAGTTTTGAGGACGCTGTATCTTCTTTCAGGGACAAGCTAGCACCATACTCTCTTCGGGAAAGTTGTAAAGCACCTTCCAGAGCATCCGAATATGAATCCGGTTTTAGTACAGCGTGAAACCTGGATTTTTTAAATATTAAAATTAAAAAAAATGATTTTCCCATACAAATTTATATGCAAAATTGAAACGCTTTGCGCAATGCGAGGACTAAACCAATCGTTCCCAAACTTTGGGGAGTTGGTAAGGACCCCAAAAGGAACTGAAAAATTGCTGTGCTGGAAAATCGATTTTGATATTACACTCTAATGAGCATGAGCATGGTTGACTGCCAATGAGCTGCTACTCCGTTATTGACAGATCAGCTGAAGCTAAACAATGAATCAAAAATGATCAGTGGGAGCCAACCATCCGTTCACTGTTTAACCTTTGAAGATCCCTACTTTTTTAGTCAATACCGGCGCCCTCCCAAGAAGCCTGCAGTTCAACGAAAGGGAGGAATGTTAGTCCGATAGTTGAAGTTGCAAACTCATCAAGCACATAGTTTTTCGCTATATACTTATTGATACCGCTTGAGACCGTTGAATCCACAGCATCTCCTTCAAGCATCACGTAATTATTATTTTTTGGGTTAGTAGGATAAGGTATTGGCTATCGATGCCTCTCGAGCTACGACGCTATGGAGAGCAACGATGCTATGGGAAGGTCTTTCTGGTTAACACACAAAATCACTCACACACAGTTATTTTGCTCCACTCCATCCAAATTGTCAGTGCGTCTTTCGATCATTATATAGAAATGGCTTTTTCACCGCAAAAAAATAAAACCTTATTCGAAAAATTCAAACACAATCCACTCGACGCCGTGCCTTCCGATGATCGATGATATAGGAAGGGCTTTGAAAATCACAAAACAATTATTTAAGTTTACAAAAGAACAAAAAAACACCAATTACTCAACAAAAAAGACACAAATAATTCAGTAAGGCCACCGCGTGGCCTAACACCCTGTTACTTTGGAAGACAATTACTACGACAAACTCAACCGGTGGCGTGCCCTCCGATCAACGATGATAAAGGAAGGACTGATATTATCATTGCTAGCAAGAAATAGCACATATAAAAACACGATCGATACTGTCAAGCAAGCACGTTGCCCCACCGCCCGCAAGCGACACACACAATTCACGACAAAAGGCACACAAAAAAACCTTTTTTCACTCCGAGTATTTTTTACGACCACGCGCTCCCTTTCAAATTATGTACTCACCCCATACGAACAGCGACACATAAGCACACACACAAAGAATAACCTGAATAATCACGACTTCACGTCCCCACTTCCAGCGCACCGCAAAATTCTATGTATTTAGATTTAAAAAAATAGTGCTTATTGCAAATCCAGTTTTAGTGACAAAAAGTTAAATTAAAAATCACCAAAAATTTTTTTTACCGAGTATCATATTTTTTCAGTGTAGTCTATTTCCATACCTACAACCAGACGTGCATCCGCTCTAACTCCTCTCTTAGAAGAAATTATTTGGCATTTCGCGTAGATGATTCCCTGCATGTACACTAATTAATCTAATTTTTAAAGCTCCCGAAGACACTGGGAGGCTATATTGTAAAGCAAGTGAGATATAGGGTAAGAACCGTTAAGTGCACTCAAAGAGCTTTTAAGAATTTCTTCTTGAGAGCTTATGAGAACATTCACATGAAAATATATTTGAACTCGGTTTTTCGAATGAACCAATGTATTCTACTCATTATTCATGCTAAAAACAAGACGTTTTTAACTGGCAACAAGCATGGAAAACATTACTTTAAACGTAAATGCCAACTAGAACAAGCTGAGTGCCGTTTAGCAGAGCTCTTAGTGCCGATGCATGTCTGTCTACAACTTTGCCCAAGACACCAAATCGATCAAAAGAATTCTTCTTTTCCTTTGAAATTTCATGCATCATTTTTGTATGGACAGCTGCCAAATTTGTATGGAAAAGTGTATGGACAAACTAATGATGCAAAATGGCTTCTTTGGGCATACCAAAGGCACCAAAAAAAAATTGAGCCGGATTAAAAAATACAAAATTTAAAATTGCAAAAATAAACGATTTCGTAGAGAATTGCTCCATAGTAACCTTACTGATCATCAATTTGAAGTAACCAATTCAATGTGCATACTTTTAGGATAAAATTATTTAAAAAAAGCAGTGGCAATCATGGTCACCCCGATTTTCAAAATAAAAATTATAGCCAAAACTTTTTTCAAGTGCTGTTGAAAGCTTTTCTTTGGAAATGATAGTTAAAAATAAATTGAAATCCTATCGATGGAGACGCATGATATTTTAAGTAGTCTGATTAGCACCATACGTCTCCATAGATGAATACAAATCTTATCCAAAGATAACAGCATTTTTTTTGCTTGGAAATTCGATATAACAGGAACATTCTACCATACGGAAAACAAATAAACACACACGTACACAATGAACCACGTACTTCCTATCGGCGATATCGGCCACAAACAGCGGCACAATGGTGAGCAGTCCCCCGCCGGTAACGCCGGATAGAACTCGGGCCACGTAGATGTAGTATACGTTGTCCCCCGCCCAAATCAGGCTCCACAGGATCTACAATGTAAAAACGGAAAACGGATAAAGCAGGAAAACACTCTCGTTGACAACCTCATCGAAAGAAGCACGTGACTTACGAGATGTGGCACGGCCAGCAGCAGGAGTCCAATCTTTTTGCCAAAGTACGTGTGAATTAGGGCAAACAGCACGGTGCCGGTCATGCCGCCGATGCACAGCGAGGACCCAATCCAGGACGCCTGCTCCACCGTGATGGGTCCCGCCGGCAGCGGAGTGTCCTCGGAGCGGAGCAACGGGATGATGGGAGCGGTCCATCCCACCGTGACGCCGTATCCGACCGTTACGAGGTGGACTAGATTTGCGTCAACGGGGCGGCGACGCCAAAACAGAGAAAGACGGAAAATGCAGGTCATTGATTATAAATATAACGAACCGACGGGCACAGACAAACAGAGTGGTTATTTTGAACAGTTTTCAAGAAGTAACACATTTCACCACTAGAGAACGGTAACAACATCGAGTTAGGATGTCTCATCCGTTGATCTGTACTCCGATGATGCTCTTGCATGAATGACGATGCTGTTGGCGGTGTTTCGTTTACCCGTGCAAATGGATCTAAACTGGTGGCGATACTCGGACGAAAACAAACACGGCTTTTCGTCCATTTTCTCTAATTAAATGTAATTCCTACACATCGGCCTCGACGCAATGCGTGGCCAGAACACCGAAAAGATATTTAAATTCGAATAGATGCACTAAAATATCACTATTTTGCAGGCACTGAATTTCACGAAAATCTAATTATCTAACGAAATCGCGTTGAATGGTGGTGCGCAGAGCAGCGTGTTTTGAAGGGGACAAAAGATTGCATTCAAGATTGAATGAAATAGTGTGGCTATGATGGTGATCATTGAATTCGTTTATTGTTGTTGATAGTGATTGATCAACAGTGATTGATATTTCTACCGTGAGTTCAGAATACTTTAAATTGAAAGGAGAGGTGCAGCATTTCATGATAATGGGCTTGTCGAACCACAATTCTTTCAGTGTTTTTATTCCTGTTATGAAGAATTCTCGAGTTATTTTTGAAAAGGTCCAAATTTTCATTTTTTGCTTTTTGGGTATTTTTGACTTAAGGCGGTTTCAAAAACACCCAAAAATCAAAAACTGGAAATTTGGTTTATTGGACCTTTTCAAAAAAAAAAAATCCACAATTGTTGCTGGGAATATAATAAGTTGCTATAGTGTTGTAACAAAATTTAACTCGACACTATAAAACTCTGAGTTGGAAGATAGTTTCTAAATCCTCATTTATGCGAAGTTCTTTGAAGGAACCCTTATTCTTATAAGGGTAATTCTCCGCCAACTCACACAGCAGTTGCCCCGACCCCTCTTCGATTTGCGTGAAACTTTGTCCTAAGGGGTAACTTTTGTCCCTGATTACGAATCCGAGGTCCGTTTTTTGATATCTCGTGACGGAGGGGCGGAACGACCCCTTCCATTTTTTAACATGCGAAAAAAGAGTTGTTTTTCAATAATTTGCAGCCTGAAACGGTGATGAGATAGAAATTTTGTGTCAAAGGGACTTTTATGTAAAATTAGACGCCCGATTTAATGGCGTACTCAGAATTCCGAAAAAACGTATTTTTCATCGAAAAAAAAACACTAAAAACGTTTTAAAAATTCTCCCATTTCCGTTACTCGACTGTAAATTTTTTTGAAACATGTCATTTTATGGGAAATTTAATGTACTTTTCGAATCTACATTGACCCAGAAGGGTAATTTTTTTCATTTTGAACAATTTTTTTTTCATTTTAAAATTTCGTGTTTTTTCTAACTTTGCACGGTTATTTTTTAGAGTGTAACAATGATCTACAAAGTTGTAGAGCAGACCTATACAAAAAAATTGATATATAGACATAAAGGGTTTACTTATAAACATCATGAGTTATCGCGATTTTAAGGAAAAAAGTTTTGAAAAAGTTGGTCGTCATCGATCATGGCCGTTCATGGTCACCCGCGACAGACACGGACGACGAAGCAAAGAGAAACGCAAAAAGTAACTTTTTCAAAACTTTTTTTCGTAAAATCGCGATAACTCGTGATGTATATAAGGAAACCCATTATGTCTATATATCAAAATTTTTGTAATTGTCTGCTCTACAACTTTGTAGATTATTGTTACACTCTAAAAAATAACCCTGCAAAGTTAGAAAAAACACGAAATTTTAAAATGAAAAAAATGTTCTAAATGAAAAAATGACCCTTCTGGGTCAATGTAGATTCGAAAAGTATATTAAATTTCCCATAAAATGACATGTTCCAAAATTTTTTACAGTCAAGTAACGGAAAATGGAAGATTTTTTAAAACTTTTTTAGTGTTTTTTTCGATAAAAAATACGTTTTTTCGGAATTCTGAGTACGCCATCACATCGGGCGTCTAATTTGATTCTGAGTCGATATGTATACATTATGGTGGGTCTAGGAGGTCAAATTTAGAATTTCGTTTTTTGAGTGATTATATAGCCTTTCCTCAGTAAGGCGAGGAAGGCAAAAATTTAAATGTCAATCAGAACAGTGATTTTCTAATTGTTATTAGGTCCCAAAACAACTCCCTAAAATTTCGGAGCAATCGGTGCAGACTTTTTCCGCAAAGCATTTCAATTTAGTACGGGATTTTTTTATGGAAAACCATTTTTTATGCACATTTTTTTCATTTTTCAGTCAATTGGAAACATAATACAATTTTACAAAGCCGAGAAAATCAAGTGTATACTTTTGATCAACATTCCCACACACGTACAGATATTTGTTCTGAATTTGATTCTGAGTTGTAAATGAAGGTGGGTCTAGGAGGTCACATTAAAAAGTGCATTTTCCGAGTGATTTTATAGCCTTTTCTTAGTGAGGAAGGCAAAAATGATACACGGTTTTAAAAAAAATATGTCACTAAAACTTAATTTGAAAAAACCACAATTTTTTTATAAGGTACTATCCATAAACCACGTGGACACCTTGAAGGGGGGGAGGGGGGAGGTAAGGGTTTTGTCCACGATCCATATAAAAAAGTTTTTTTTTGTATGGACAATTGTTCATAAGGGAGGGGGGATTCGAGATCTCCAAAAAAGTGTCCATGTGGTTTGTGGATGGTCCCTAAGTTTTAGAGGACATCAATTGGAACTATTCAGAAATTTCCAGGATGTGCAAAAAATCTTTGACCTACTTATAAATTTTTGAATCAATATTGATCGCAAAAATAAGTAGCGAGAGGATAAAACATTTTTTCGATGTAAAATCAAAGAATACTTGAGTGAAATTCCGTTTAAAAGCACCGTTTTTAAGTTATAGCCATTTTTGGTAACTTCTGAAGATTTTTTTTTTTTAAAGCGGAGAAAAATTCTCTATATTTTGCTTTCTGAAATTTGTTGATACGACCCTTAGTTGCTGAGATATTGCCATGCAATGATTTCAATACAGGAAAATTTATGATTTCTAAGGTTCACCCAAACAACCCACCATTTTCTAACGTCGATATCTCAGAAACTAATGGTCCGATTTACAAAGTTACATATGAAACATTCGTGACATTTCAAGAGGGTAACCTATTTATTGAATGTTTGACCCTTTTGAAATGTTAGGGTTGATTTAAAAAAATTAAAATATTGTTTTCGAAAAGATCGAAAAATTTCACGAATGTTTCATATTTTAACATGCAGGATGTTTTTTATAGTTTACTTTTTCGGCAAAATTTTAAAACATGCTCAAAAATCTAACCTGCATCCTTCCGGGATCAATTTGTAGCGCACTTCAATGTTCTACAAAGTAGTTCCCCGGATCAAAAACTATAAAAATCTCTAAGACGAGAAAATTTTAACGGAATGAGGAAAACTTTCTAGAAAAAAAAAATCAAATTGATAAAAAAAAAATCATTTAAATTCAGATCAAAGCTGGAGCAACTTAACCTTAACCAACTTTTTTTTCTTTTATCCGTGAACCACGCCAATCACCAACAATTTCTAAGTGAAATATCATTAAGGGGTTACATACATGTAAATTGGCAAAAACGTCAAGGGTTGGTGTGAGCACACACTTAATATTTTAATAAATTTGTTTTCAGGGCATTAAAATATACATTTTCATCTATTGACAAAATAAATATGAAGAAATTTGGATGTACCATTGCTGAGATAAAGCTATTTTATTATATCAGTTTCAAAAACGGGTGACACGATATCTCAACACTGCGTTGACCAAATCGGCTCAAAATTTTAGTGAAGACTCACTAAACGGGTCCCGTGTGTATGATGAAGGCTGATTTTCGAAATAGTTTATAAAAAAAGATAAAAATATTGTTGTGTTTTTCATATAAAAAATCAGCAGTTGTTGATTTTTGTAATTTTTAAAAAACCTAAATTTCAAAATCGGGCTTCGTCATGCACACGGGATATGACTTGAGAGTCCTCACTCGAAATTTCAGCCAATTTGGTCCATACCATCCCGAGATATCGTGGCACCCGCAAATCAACTCGGTGATTTGAGAAAACGCTCACAAAGTTTGACGGTTCGCTTTGCGCATGGCAAAACTTTAAACCAGGGGTGACCAAAGTAAACGTGGCCCGCGAGGTGATTTTTTGTGGCCCGTGGACCAATTTTGAATGATCACGTAAAATGGCCCGTTGACCACTTGTAAAGTAATTTTATGCTTTTTAAAAAAATTAAGGTTTATTCTAAACATTTTTATGCTTATCTTTTATATTTTTTTGTTAATAAAAAGCTAAATACCGTGAAAACTTTCATCAAACATTTTTGAAAATATTTATTAAATGTTAAAATTTGACTTATGTAGAAACCTGTAATTGTTCTCAAAATATAAGTACTCTACACACAAAAAAATATTTCCGAATGTTACATCATTTATGATGTAACACTTTTGCACGTCATCAAACATTTAAATTTAAATGCGATTTGATGTAAATTTGCAGCAAATTATACGTAAAAACATGATTTTACGTGTGATTCAACCGTTTACGTCGAATCTCAAGTTTACATGAACTGAGTTCACATGTGATTCATTTTTTCCGCGTCGAGTAAATTCACATATTTTTTTCTGTGTAGATTAATTTGAAAGTCATAACGACCCTTTATGAACTGACCCTCAAACTAACTTTACATTTAGAAACCGGGATTCGAACTCATGACAGTTAGATAACGAATCTGATTGACTACCATCTGATTCAGGTAGACACAATGTTGAAATCGGAGGATCGAGGTTATTGCAAATATTTTACAAAGTCTTTGTCAACCGACCCTCCCCTCCCCAATTTTTAAAAATGGGCTCAAAAAACAAGGAGCAAAAATATAGCATAGCATAGCATTGGTGCCTCGTGGGTCTCGTGGCGCAGGGGTAGCGGCTTCGGCTGCCGATCCCGATGATGCTATGAGACGCGGGTTCGATTCCCGCCTTATCCACTGAGCTTCTATCGGATGGTGAAGTAAAACGTCGGTCCCGGTTTCTCCTGTCTCGTCAGAGGCGCTGGAGCAGAAATCCCACGTTAGAGGAAGGCCATGCCCCGGGGGGCGTAGTGCCAATAGTTTCGTTTTTTTTTTAGCATTGGTGTCTACCCGTAGCTGCTACTTCGTTATTGACCAGGACTCCCAAACATTGCTCCGTGGACCACAGATGAAAAGTAGGAACCAATCATCACCCCTTCGCAATTTTCAAAGGTCCCTATCGTGCTGATCAATACCGACGCCGGCCACGACCAGTGGTAAGACACGGGGAAGTGGATGGGAATGTTAGCCAATACTTGAGTGATGGGACCGCCAAATCGACTGCGTCTCCGACAAAGTATCACATGAGTTTTGAGGGGTTAGTAAGATGGGTATGAGGTCAGGATTCACTGTGGTAGGTGATGCGACCATGAGCAATTTGTTTATCGGTTGAAATTTTAAAAATCTTAGGCAGCCGGCTGCGGAAAGATACATATCTAGGGATTTAAATATAGTATTAATTCGACCGCGATTCTCCAGAAATTCTCCGTCGGCGTGCCTTCCGATCAACAGTGATGTAGGAAGGGCTTCATTCATTAAAACTATTTTATATCATAAGCCTTAAAACATATCCGTCGACGTGCCTTCCGATCCTCGATGATATGGAAAGGCCTTAATCCAGCAATACGACTTGCTTGTCTCAAAAAACAAAAATCGGATCGTTTCTATCGAAAACTATATAAAGAGAACAAAAATAAAATTCATCGGCCAACGAACGCGCGAACAAAAAATAAATGAAAAAGAAGAAGAAGAAATCCAATTATTTATTTATAATGATCAATCACCCCATGCACTCGAACAGCGACACAAAAGAGACGGAAAATAGCACGAAAAAAAATCGAAAAATCAATGGAAACTTAGGTACGATCAGCTGGAATCAATTAAAAATGAATTCCTCTTCGTTCAGAATCATTTGAGCAAAAAAATTTTTTCGTCGAATCTTTTTTTTTTTTTTTTTTGAAAATAATGATTGCAGTTTAACTTTACGGTTGCTTAAAACATTTTCTATAATTGAAATTCTAGCTCTAAAAGATTTTTCATAAGTCAAACTCGATTTAAAGATAAATTTACCCCGTTACATAAATTGATCAGTTTACATGTCACCACTTTGAAATATAAATACAAAACTATTATTTGAAATCACCGAAAATGTTCAAAAAATAAATTAAAAACCAACATATAGATGTATTTTCCAGTCCTTTAAATTAAACTTCGTTAGTAAATCTGGCCCGCAAGCTCAATTTAGCTTTTAATTTATTCCGGCCTCCAAAAACTTTGAGCACTCCTGCTTTAAACCTAAATCGTCTTCGACTCACTTAAATCATGAAATATCTTTTTGAAGACTTTCATCATTGTCATGACTTTTCGTTCAAAGATATAAATTTAGCGTCGCTTTCAATATTTTGACAAAATTTCTTCAACAAGTTGTTTAGAATAGTGCCCTACACATGCTGATTCCTTTTGGTAACGATTATCCCTTTCCTTGTGAAGTTATGGAAATCGTCATTAATCAATGATTGCCAACTAGGACGTCAATGACTGTGCCAAAAAATTCTATAAATTTTGAAGCACAATTGATTTAGATCAAAAATTCTTTCAGTGGACTCAAGAAGGCAACAACCGGCACACGCTGATTCCTTTTGGTGCTGAAATTCGTTCAATTGAATTCAATACAGAATATTTTATAGTGATGATCAATTTTCTTCGAAAATGATCAACGGCTTCACCTTAATTTGGCACCAAAATTAACGCGTCTTATCAACCGTCAGTGTGCCT